>NW_023632020.1:930-1448 GCF_014905685.2 Nematolebias whitei | reverse complement strand
GAATAGAGCTCTTTAAAATGCCGGTACTTCCTGGTTCTCCAGTCTGAGAAGTTCTGAGATGTTCGCAGTTCTGTGAAGTCGTTTGGGAGAACAGAAGTCCAGCCATGATAAGGCTCTTCCGAGTTTGGATTATAACATCTTCCACCTCTGAGTGGAACTTCTGAAGGACTCCACTCATGTGAAGTCCACTTGCACACACCATCTTTCACTCCCTTTAAACTCCATCTTTCCATCTTTAAACTCTCCTATCTGCTAAAATCATTGCAGATAATTTTAGAAATGTCTGAAGCAAAGTTCTCATCCACCGCCGTGTATAATTGATCATAATTGTACAGCCCGCTGATTAATTATGTTGTTTATTTATTACATTTCTGGACTGAATAAAACGTGCATTGAATTTAATAAAATGTAACATGAGACGTTATTTATCTTTGACCCATCAAAATGAATGTGGTCATTTATTTTACAGAATCAAAGTTTAACATCAACATTTACATTAATTTGGCAGAATATGAGAA
>NW_023632020.1:0-830 GCF_014905685.2 Nematolebias whitei | reverse complement strand
ATAATTGATCATAATTGTACAGCCCGCTGATTAATTATGTTGTTTATTTATTACATTTCTGGACTGAATAAAACGTGCATTGAATTTAATAAAATGTAACGTGAGACGTTATTTATCTTTGACCCATCAAAATGAATGTGGTCATTTATTTTACAGAATCAAAGTTTAACATCAACATTTACATTAATTTGGCAGAATATGAGAACAACAACATAATCAATCAGCTTTACAACCAGGAAAACCATACGGCCATGATTTTCCGTTGCTTCACCACAGACATTAATGAAAACTGTACAATTATGATCAATTATCCACACGGCGGTGGGTGAGCACTTTACACAGACATTTCTAAATTATCTGGAAGGATTTCTACTTGAGAGAAGAATTTTAAAGATGGAAATGAAGTTTAAAGGGAGTAAAAGATGGTGTGTGAGGGGGAGTGTTGACCAGAACCGACACTCTCCATTCGAACCCAGCTTTTCCTCGGTACGCTTGGTAGTAAACTTGACTCATTACCTCTATGAAGATGAATCAGCAGATACGAAGTCCAGTTACGCTACCTGTCCAGCGTCTCCATAGGATGGCTGTGACTCGTCCGAAGTAGTGACGAGATTCCGTCCGACACAAGCTCACCTCAGCAAGTGGACTTCACATGAGTGGAGTCCTTCAGAAGTTCCACTCAGAGGTGGAAGATGTTATAATCCAAACTCGGAAGAGCCTTATCATGGCTGGACTTCTGTTCTCCCAAACGACTTCACGGAACTGCGAACATCTCAGAACTTTTCAGACTGGAGAACCAGGAAGTACCGGCATTTTAAAGAGCTCTATTC
>NW_023632019.1:0-1448 GCF_014905685.2 Nematolebias whitei | reverse complement strand
TACTCCACTAAATAAAATAAAAATAAAAACGGGGGCACACCACCGCCAGTGGAGAATCCACCATTGCCACGGTGGTTTATTTTATTTAGTGGATTAAATGAAATAAAAACAACTTTTGCAGCTTAATAATCATTTTGGTTTTCCTGTGACTTATTTGCAGTATGATGGTAGGAGTGTAAATATACTCTTCTGATGTTTTGTTGTTCTTTTTTTGTAAATAATGACTTTTTGTGAATAACGTCTTGAGTTCCTATGACGTCACATCAACTAGCCGACTCGACTTTTATCAGTTGAAGTCGACTTTAAAAAAATATGTAGTCGTTCAACCTCTAATGGCCAACACAAGGTGTTCAGGTCTTAGGGCTGCAAAACAAGCCTAAATCATAAACCCTCCACCACCATGCTTGACTGTTAGTTCATCTCCTTTATTTTGTTCTAATCTGTCACAGAACATTGTTTCAGACATTTTATGGTTCATTCAAGGTCAAGGTTCATTATTGTCATCACATGTGGTACATGAGGTGGAACGAAATTATCTACACATACATGGTCCCAGTTACATCCAACAATAGCAAAAAATATAATGTAAAGAGAAACGGTAAACAAGGATCTAAGATATAAACTAAGATATACACTAAATGAACGCCAAACGGTACACTAAAATATCTAAGATATACGCTAGTCACTGCTAGTACAAAACAATCCACGGAACAACAGCAGCATGAACATGAGTCTTTGTTGGTGAATGATTATGAATTAATGAATAATTCAGGTGCAACCTTATAAACCCAAGTGGTTCTGCCGTGTTCTTTCAAAGAGAAGAGGCAACCTTTTCCCACCAGCTACAGTCTTGTCTTGAACTTTAACCTTTACCTGCGGGCTGAGGCCTGTAGAGTCTGAGAGGGGGGGCTTGTTTTTTTTTTTTTTTTTTTTGTTATTCCTCATGGTCTGACCTTGGTTTGAATTTGCTGGGACGTCCACTCCTGGGACTGCTGATGCATAACATTAGATTATTTTTTATCGGATTCTGAAACACAATAAATACTTGGAACATTTTTTTCCTTTATATGTCAATCAAACTCAGCAAAGCCCTATTAGCATTTTCTACTTGAACGGCGTCTGCGGGAAGCCATGACGGGAAGACAAGCAGAAGACTGTGGGTAGGCATTTGAAAAACCTCTTATTTCTGCCCTCGACCAGTCCCACTGCAGTGAACCTGTAGCCCCCAGCCATCTCCTACACACAAACACAGCACACATCTCCATCCACCTCTCCCACTCTGTTCTCGCACATCCCAAAGATGTCAAAAAGACAATTGTCAAGAAATAAAGCTTTACACAATATTTTCTTTCCTCATCCCCTGTCCTGCCAGATAAAAAGATCCCCTCCCCGAAAATTTACCGTATGTCAAAATGGATTATGGAGCTCAAAGAAACGGGTGTTTGCAG
>NW_023632018.1:729-1448 GCF_014905685.2 Nematolebias whitei | reverse complement strand
ATATATATATATGCATAAATTTACATGCATATATATACATATAAATATTCATATATATACGCATATATATAAACATATTTATACATATATACGTATATATACAAATATATGCATATATATACATCCATCCATCCATCCATTTTCTCTACCCGCTTATTCCATTTTGGGTCACGGGGGTCGCTGGTGCCCATGTCCAGCAATCACTGTGCGAGGGGCGGGGTACACCCTGGACAGGTCGCAAGTCCATCACAGGGCCACATAGAGACAAACGAGACAAACAACCATTCACTCTCTCATTCACACCTAGGGACAATTTAGAGTTACCAATCAGCCTAACATGCATGTTTTTGGACTGTGGGAGGAAACCGGAGTACCCGGAGAAAACCCACGCATGCACGGAGAGAACATGCAAACTCCACCCAGAAAGGCTCCTGGACCGGGGTTTGAACCAGGGACCTGCTCGCTGAGAGGCAGCAGCTCTACCAGTTGCGCCACCGTGCTGCTCATATATATACATATATATATATATATATATATATATATATACAACACACACACCACACACACACACACACACACATATATATACATACACATGCACAAATATATATATATATACATACACACACAAACATATATATACACACACACACACCACACACACACATATACATACACAGACACACCACACACACACAAACATATATATACACAGACAC
>NW_023632018.1:0-719 GCF_014905685.2 Nematolebias whitei | reverse complement strand
ATATATATATATGCATAAATTTACATGCATATATATACATATAAATATTCATATATATACGCATATATATAAACATATTTATACATATATACGTATATATACAAATATATGCATATATATACATCCATCCATCCATCCATTTTCTCTACCCGCTTATTCCATTTTGGGTCACGGGGGTCGCTGGTGCCCATGTCCAGCAATCACTGTGCGAGGGGCGGGGTACACCCTGGACAGGTCGCAAGTCCATCACAGGGCCACATAGAGACAAACGAGACAAACAACCATTCACTCTCTCATTCACACCTAGGGACAATTTAGAGTTACCAATCAGCCTAACATGCATGTTTTTGGACTGTGGGAGGAAACCGGAGTACCCGGAGAAAACCCACGCATGCACGGAGAGAACATGCAAACTCCACCCAGAAAGGCTCCTGGACCGGGGTTTGAACCAGGGACCTGCTCGCTGAGAGGCAGCAGCTCTACCAGTTGCGCCACCGTGCTGCTCATATATATACATATATATATATATATATATATATATATATACAACACACACACCACACACACACACACACACACATATATATACATACACATGCACAAATATATATATATATACATACACACACAAACATATATATACACACACACACACCACACACACACATATACATACACAGACACACCACACACACACAAACATATATATACACAGACAC
>NW_023632016.1:0-1448 GCF_014905685.2 Nematolebias whitei | reverse complement strand
TGAAGCCAATAAGACCACATCATCTGCAAAAAGCAGAGACGCAATCCTAAGGCCACCAAAACGGATCCCCTCAACACCTTGGCTGCGCCTAGAAATTCTTTCCATAAAAGTTATGAACAGAATCTGTGAAAAAGGGCAACCTTGGCGGAGTCCAACTCTCACCAGGAACAAGCCCGGCTTATTGCCGGCGATGCGGACCAGGCTCTGACACCGGTCATACAGGGACCTAACAGCCCGTATCAAAGGGCCTGGTACCCCATACTCCCAGAGTACCCCCCACAGGGTCCCCCGAGGGACGCGGTCGAACGCCTTCTCCAAGTCCACAAAGCACATGTAGACCAGTTGGGCAAACTCCCACTCACCCTCCAGGACCCTGCTCAGAGTGTAGAGCTGGTCCAGTGTTCCACGGCCAGGACAAAAACCGCACTGCTCCTCCTGAATCCGAGGTTCGACTATCCGACGGACCCTCCCCTCCAGAACCCCCGAATAGACCTTACCAGGGAGGCTTAAGAGCGTGATTCCCCTGTAGTTGGAACACACTCTACGGTCCCCCTTTTTGAATAGGGGGACCACCACCCCGGTCTGCCAATCCAGGGGAACTTCCCCCGATGCCCACGCAATATTGCAGAGTCGCGTAAGCCAACACAACCCTACAACATCCAGATCCTTAAGGAACTCTGGGTGAATCTCATCCACCCCTGGGGCCCTGCCACCGAGGAGCTTTTTAACCACCTCGGTGACCTCAGCACCAGAGATTGGAGGGCCCGACCCAGAGTCCCCAGGCTCCGCTTCCTCAGTGGAAGACGTGCCGGTGGGATTGAGGAGGTCTTCAAAGTATTCCGCCCACCAACCCACAACATCCCGAGTTGAGGTCAGCAGCACACCACTCCCACTATAAACAGTGTTGGTGGCGTACCGCTTTCCCCCCCCGAGACGCCTGATGGTGGACCAGAATCGCCTCGAAGCCGTGCGGAAGTCGTTCTCCATGGCCTCTCCGTTCTCCTCCCATGCCCGAGTTTTTGCCTCAGCAACCACCCGAGCCGCATGTCGCTTGGACTGCCGGTACCCATCAGCTGCTTCCGGGGTCCCACAGGCCAAAAAGGCCCGATAGGACTCCTTCTTCAGCCTGACAGCATCCCTCACCGACGGTGTCCACCACTGGGTTCGAGGGTTGCCGCCGCGACAGGCACCGACAACCTTGCGGCCGCAGCTCTGGTAAGCTGCCTCGACAATAGAGGCACGAAACATGGTCCACTCAGACTCAATGTCCCCCACCTCCCTCGGAACATGTTCAAAGTTCTCCCGGAGGTGGGAGTTGAAACTCCGTCTCACAGGAGACTCTGCCAGATGTTCCCAGCAAACCCTCACAATACGTTTGGGTCTGCCAGGTCTGACAGGCATCCTCCCCCACCATCGGAGCCAACTCACCACCAGGTAGTGATCAGTTG
>NW_023632015.1:0-1448 GCF_014905685.2 Nematolebias whitei | reverse complement strand
CTCTCTGGTATTGTTCAGGGGGCCGGACCAAATGTGGACGGGGGCCGTATCTGGCCCGCGGGCCGTAGTTTGCGGACCACTGCTATAGACTTCAGCTGATGTCTTTAGAATAAAACTTGCAGCTGACCATGCGTTGCACACAGTTGTGTCTTTAGAAGGGACTAAACCAGAAGATCTCATGTCTTGGCACATCGTCAGAAGCAAACATTTTTGAATGGCTACATTTAACATGATGCCAACAGGCAAAAATATACATTTTATACAGTGAAAAGAGCTCATAGAATATGCCAACCTGGGCCGGATTTTAGCAGGGGCTTACCGGGGCTGCAGCCCGGGGCCCCGGCATTTCGGGGGCCCCGAAGGATGTTTTATGTTTTTGTGAATGGATAGTGTCAGAATTTAATCAATGACTATGATGATTTTGACAGCACCGATGAAAAATGTTCTAATTTGTTCTGTCAAACGTCCATCTTGAATGCTTGCTTGTTATTGGTCCACTTTTGACGCATCTTACGCATTGGGGAGGAGCGTCAGGGAATATTACTTTACAATGGCGGACAACAGAAAATATGACAGCGAAGCTGAGCTGCGAAAAAGAAACTGCAGGACATCTTCCCAAATGTGGATATTGCTTTCAGGCTTTACCTGACATTTCCCGTCATAAATGCAAGTGGTGAGCGATCATTCTCCAAGCTTAAAATAGTTCAAAATAGACTCAGATCCACAATGGGACAGGAAAGACTGAACCATTTGACTCTCATGTCTATTGAGAGTGATCTAGTGAGAAAGCTGGACTTCAGTGATCTTGTCAAGGAATTTGCAGCAAAAAAATCCAGAAAAGTGAGCAACTTTTCAAATTTCATATCAGACTAAGGCGTAAACGTCTGATAACCCTTTCACTCATTACTGAAAGGGCTTGGTATTACTGCTTAGGGCAGTGACGTCCAAACTTTTTGACATGAGGGCTAAAATTGTTATGTTGAAAGAACTTTGGGGCTGCAAAATCATTTGAAAACAAACTTGGTCTTTTTTAAAGTTTATCTGCTAAATTAAAGTAAAAATTTAAATGACCGTAGATACAAAACAAAGATTTTGCATGTCTGCATTATGAGACAGGCTCAAAGTTTCTAACTTTTCAGGGTTGAGTATTGTTTTCTTATTTGGGTTACATGGTTTGCGTTTGAGTAAATGTAGGTCGTGTTTGTGGTTCTAGTTCCTCCAAATAAGATGAATGCAGAAGTGTCATTAATAAATGGAAATCTGTATTTTGTTCTTCATATTTTTCAAGATGTTCTCTGTAAAAATCTTGGTCTAGAAGATGAAAATTGTTCATTTGCACCCACCTCTGCTTTTATTGAGAACAGGGGGCTGTAAAAAAATCATAGAATATGAAAAAAACTTGAATATGATGCAAGCATCATATTCTAGTTTCAAACCCAACATGTGGT
>NW_023632014.1:0-1448 GCF_014905685.2 Nematolebias whitei | reverse complement strand
CAAGACTAGGATCAGAACCAAGGCAGAGCAAGCATTGGGAGTTTTGTGTACTTGTAATGTGTTGACTTTCTGTATTCTGACTGTTCCTCCAAAGCTTTGTGTTATTAGATTTGATGAAATCTACACCTGATTGTTTGAGAATCTGTTTTTTCTGACATCTTTAATTTTCATGGTATTTGAACCTATTCCCTGTATACCACATTAACTAGGGATGCACCGATCCACTTTATTTTTTTCCCCCACTTCCGATACCGAGACCTGTGGTTTAGTATTTGCCGATACCGATCCAATGCCGATCTGATACAGAAAACCAGTGCTGAATTAACAAAAATGGCAAAATCATGTCCAGATGACATGTTTAGCCATTTTTGTTGTTGTTTACCTAGATGGTAGAGCTTACAAACCCAGTGCTGAATTAACTTAAAACATTTTTTTTTACGCAGACATGAATGTACTGAATTACATATTTATTGAAAACTGTGCACCAGAGCAGCACACTTAAACACACCAAGATCTTCACAAGCTTGGTCAAACGTAAAAACAACACAACTTTAATATGTTCATTCAGTACACTAGAGCGTGACGTCACTCAGAGCACAAAGCATAGAATTAGAGTGAACAGATCTGCTGAGTCATGGATCGGTCACATTGTCACTGGTACCCGATAAAGAAGTTTTTTCCCCCGATATCTGTACCGATACCGATGTTGGTATCGGATCGGTGCATATCTAAAATTAACCTTCCAAGGTAAAAGTTTACTTTATCTTAACCAGCAGTGTTTCCCTTACCATTATACAGGTAGGGCGCCCTGTCTACTGACACCCCCCCGCCCCCCCCAACTCAAAAACTGTTGGTGCAAACAACATGCGGTGAGATGAGATGAGAGCCCCACTATGGCAAGTTATTTAGGGGAAACACTGACCAGTGGTTTTTACTTAGTTTATGTGTGAACATATCCCTGATTTATCTTTGTTCTTTTGCATTACAATGGAAAAAAAGCACGACTCAAAATCCACCACAGACCTCGTCAGTAGTTGCAGCTTTTATCTGAATGACTACAAATTGAAAGGGTAACTGTGCTGTTGCAGACAAATAACTGTTGGAAATCATAATCAAAGTGTTGTCACCCTGATACACTTTATTTTCTGACAATAGTCTGATGTCTTAATTATTTCTTTCATACGTTAGTGTAATTAAAATGTTATGTTTTTCAGTAGTGACAATAGTTATGTCACATTTTATTAGTTGGTGTAGTAATAAAAATGAAAGCAGATTTAATTTTTCTTCAATGAAAAAGTTATCCAAAAAAAATACATTTTTATTGTTTTGCAGGCTTTAAAATAACAACAACCTCTTTCTCAGTAATGACATACCAATCTGATAAAATGCTTCATTAGCTAATATTAAACATCTACACTTTTACACAACATTGTTGTTTAGTTTGTCAC
>NW_023632013.1:0-1448 GCF_014905685.2 Nematolebias whitei | reverse complement strand
ATCAATGGTCTCACATGCGTGATCGGTTGTGGGGGTGTTACTCTGCCTGAATGTGTAGGTGTTTGGATGGGTCTAAAAACACCGGGTGAGTAAAAAGGTCGTTGAGGTTTTGGTGTATTACCCCGACTCTGTTCAGGGTCTGGTTTGGATTCCAGATCACCTTGCCCAACTTCATTACCTTTATCTGTTGCTGCTATTAGTTTCTCCTCACATTTTTTTAAATGTTCCTGGGATGTATAATAGTCACTTTCTAAACGCATATGTAGCTGTTGTAGATTGTGTTTATCTATTTTGCATTGTTCCAGCTCCATTTTTGCGAGCTGCAACTCTCTTTGTAGCTGTTCATTGTCTGAGCACGCAGCTTCGTATTGACGGTCTTTTTCACTAATCTTCTCATAAGATTGTGTTTGTAATGACGCCTGAATTTCTGAGAGCTCCCTCTCATGTCTTTTAGACATCCAAACAAGGCGTTCCGACCGTTCATCCAATTCTGCTTTTAGAAGCAGAGAGATTTTTGCTAACCGTTCATGGCTAAGCTTTTTACTCTCTGGCTCTAATGTTCCTGCAGCCAGACTTTTCAGCTCTTCATGTCTTTGAATTTCATTGAGTTGTTGTAATTGCTGTATTTGCGTGCCAATAAGTGGAGTTGTTAAAATATGTAAGGCCCCCAAAATGGTATCATCATTTGTTTGGGAGTTTAAAAGATGCTCTTCTTCTTCGTCGCTTGCCATTTTTCTTCTATTTAAAGATTAAATAGGAGAATTTAATGTTTTAGGTTTTTTCAAAATAAATAAAATCAGAAAAGTCTCTTTGTCTGATATATTTACTTTTATTTAGTGATTTATCAATTAAACGTGCACTATCTTTTTAGCAAATGAGTAAACTTTTTCAACTATGTGAATATCTGTAACTGCTTCTATTTTTAAAAAGTTAACTTTTATTTTGTACCTTTTATAAAGGGATTACCAGTGAATAAAGTCTCTTTGGTAAATGCTTCTTTGCATAAGTACCTTAATAACTTTTAAAATGCAAGATAACAGTGATTATTCAGCTTTGAGGAACGTTTATTAACTCAAAAATGCCTTTAAAAAGAAAATACGTTTAATTTCACTAAAATAACCTAAAAAGCGAAGTGAAACCTGTGTTCTCATGTTTCTCCAGAAGATGGCAGAACAACCTTATTAATTTTAACTCAGACACTGTTAGTGTTGTCCAGTAGGGGAGCTATAACTTCCTGTGGCGTCCGGTCATTAGCTGTTAGCTAAAAATTAGCATCGGCTAGACTTGGTTAAAACCAACATTTCTGAACGGATTTTTTACACAAGCGTGGCAAAATTTTAGCAATTAGACTTTGAAGACTAGAACAACGCATCAGAATACAGTTTTTAAAGCGTTTTTGAACTTTAAAAAGCAGATTTTATTTCCCTATGAAAACGGGTTTCATTTCC
>NW_023632012.1:0-1449 GCF_014905685.2 Nematolebias whitei | reverse complement strand
TTAACATTTATTAACCTTTATTAACATATATTAACCTTTATTAACATTTATTAACCTTTATTAACATTTATTAACCTTTATTTAACCAGGCAAATCCCATTGAGATCACAGATCTCTTTTACAAGGGAGGCATGGACCTGAAGGCAGCCTAACATGCATGTTTTTGTTATGTGGGAGGAAACTGAAGTATCCGGAGAAAACCCACACAAGCACAAGAAGAACATGCAAACTCCACCAAGAAAGACCCCAGGTCCATCTGGGGATTGAACCCAGGACCTTCTTGCTGTGAGACAACAGTGCTAACCAGTGAGCCGTTGTGCTACCATGTGTTTTGTGGACTTGGAGAAGACATTCAACCATGTTCCTTGGGGTACACTGTGGGGGGTGCTCCGTGAGTATGGTTCTGTGGGCCCGTTGTTACGGGCTGTTCAGTCCCTGTACAAGTGGTGCGAGAGTTTGGTTCCCATTGCCGGCAGTAAATCGGACCTCCTCAGGGTGGGAGTTGGACTCCACCAGGGCTGCTTGTTGTCACTGATTCTGTTCATAACTTTTATGGACAGAACATCTAGGTGCAGCCAGGGGGTGAAGGGAGTCCAGTTCAGTGGCCTCAGGATTCATCTCTGCTCTTTGCAGATGATGTGGTCCTGTTGGCGTCATCGTGATCTTCAGGTCTCACTGGAGCGGTTCGCAGCCGAGTGTGAAGCAAATGGGATGAGAATCAGCTCCTCCAAACCTGAGGTCATGGTCCTCAGACAGAAGGTGGATTGTTCTCTTCAGGTCAAGGGTGAGGTTCTGCCTCAAGTGGAGGAGTTCAAGTATCTCTGGGTTTTGTTCACAAGTGAGGGAAGAATGGCACGTGAGACTGACAGATGGATCGATCAGATCAGATTCTGATCAGCTTCTTTTGTACTGTGGACTCTGTGCTGGTCCGTTATGGTGAAGAGGGAGCTGAGCTGTAAGACAAAGCTCTCTGTTTACTGGTCCGTCTACGTTCCTCCCCTCACCTCTGGTCATGAACTCTGGTAGAGACTGAAAGAACCAGATCCTGGATCCAGGACGTCTAAATGAGTTTCCTCTGCAGGGTAGCTGGACTCTCCCTGAGAGACAGGGTGAGAAGTTCAGTTATCAGGAGAGACTCGGAGTAGAACCGCTGCTCCTCCACATCCAGAGGAACCAGCTGAGGAGGTTCAGACATCTGGATGGACCTTGGGCACCTCCAAAAGGAGGTGTTGTGGCAATGTCCAACTGGGAAGAAATCCCAGGGGAAGACCCAGGACACGCTGGAGAGACATAATCTCTCCAGCGTGTCCTGGGAACAGCTTGATGTCCTCCCAGAAGAGCTGGAAGAGGTGGCTGGACCTCCCTGATCAAGATGCTGCCCTGAGACCTGAGTCCAGAACCAGATGACAAATTCTTTAAATTCATGGAAAACATTGTGATTGTTAACTT
>NW_023632011.1:0-1449 GCF_014905685.2 Nematolebias whitei | reverse complement strand
ACAGTGGGTATACTGGTAGAAGGATGTTAGAAATGCAGCTGCCTGGAAAAAGACAGAGGAAGGCCACACAAAGTGAGTCAGGATGATTGTGTGTCTGTGATCTGCTCTAATATCTGTGAGCCAGTAGGTTTGTTCCGTTTTAGGAATTCGTTTTAAATAAAGTTGAGAAGCAAATTTGACTTCTTTGTTTGAGAACTTTACCTGAGGCGATGTCTGCAGCCTTTTAATCCAGGGGTTTTCATCAGGACATGCCTGTTCGCGCGCTGTGGCGAGGGAAAGAGCAGCTGAAAGAAGCTTACTTTTTGCGTGAGGTGTAATAAAACATTCAGGGCCATTATTGAGTAAGCAGAACTTTAAATACTGATACTCCAGGGATGTGAATGTAAACACGCACAGCTGATGGTTGTGCCACAAAGAGTGGATGGGCGTATTTTTCTAATGGGATCAAAGTGGAGACAGCCATCTTTAAGGAATGAGCTTTTAGATCTTTCTTTAATTTTCCCCACAGGTTTCGCTGCTTTGTACTCTGGTCTGACTCCTACCATGATACGCACCTTCCCTGCCAACGGAGCCCTCTTCCTGTCTTATGAGTTCAGCCGCAAGTTCATGATGGATGCAGCCGGGGCCTGACGAAGATCTTCCCACTTGAAGCAACTATTTTGTCGAATCACTGCCTCCGGTTTATTTTTTTAGACGGGTTTTTAAGTGGTCATGTTTCTTAAAGTAATTGAACAGTTAAAAACTCCTGATCTACTGTAGATCATTTGTGTGCTGTGCTGGCCGCAGACATGTAAAATAAAGTTTTAATATTGCCATTCAGGTTTAAGTTTGTTGTTTATGGTGAATTTATTGTCCTTCACATCACATATGGTACATGAGGTGGAATAAAATTTTGTACTCAGGGTCCCAGTTACACCCAAAAATTGGCAAAACTATAAATTATAAAAAGAAACGGTACATAAGCATCTAGATATACACTAAATAATAATAATATAATTTGAATAAGGCGTATGAAACAGCAGCCTGAACATGAGTGTTGTGAGCAGATGGTTATGAATGTAGCAGCATATGGGTAAGAAATCAGCAGCACAGATGCAGTGATTAATCCTGGTTAGAGATTCATGAGTCTAACAGCCTCAGGGTAGAAGCTGTTCCTCAGTCTAGTGGTTCTGCACTTAATGCTCTGCAACCGTCTGCCTGAGGGGAGAGAGGCAAAAAGTGTGTGCTGGGTTAGTGAGGTCCTTCATGATGCAGGTGGCTCTCTTCCTACATCTGGAGGTGTAGATGTCTGTGATGGTGGGGAGACTGACTCCAACAGACTCCTGTGCAGCCTTCACCACTCTCTGCAAAGCTTTTCTTTCTGCAGCTGTGCAGCCTCCATGCCACACGTTGATGCTGGAGCACAGGATGCTCTCCACTGCACACCTGTAGAAGGAGGTGAGGACTGAG
>NW_023632010.1:174-1449 GCF_014905685.2 Nematolebias whitei | reverse complement strand
TAGTGTAACGTTCCAGTGTAACGTTCCAGTGTAACGTTCCAGTGTAACGTTGCAGTGTAACCTTACACTGCAACGTTACACTGGAACGTTACACTAAAATCTTACACTGAAACGTTACACTGAAACGTTACACTGGAACGTTACACTGGAACGTTACACTGGAACGTTACACTGCAACGGTACACTGCAACGTTACACTGGAACGTTACACTGGAACGTTACACTGGAACGTTGCACTAGAACGTTACACTGCAACGTTACACTGGAACGTTACACTGGAACGTTACACTGAAACGTTACACTGCAACGTTACACTGCAACGTTACACTGGAACGTTACACTGGAACGTTACACTGAAACGTTACACTGGAACGTTACACTGAAACGTTACACTGCAACGTTACACTGGAACGTTACACTGAAATGTTACACTGGAACGTTACACTGCAACGTTACACTGCAATATTACACTGCAACGTTACACTGCAACATTACACTGGAACTTTACACTGGAATGTTACACTAAAACCTTACACTGAAACGTTACACTGAAACGTTACACTGTATCGTTACACTGGAACGTTACACTGGAACGTTACACTGGAACGTTACACTGAAACGTTACACTGGAACGTTACACTGGAACGTTACACTGGAACGTTACACTGAAACGTTACCATGGAACGTTACACTGGAACGTTACACTGGAACGTTACACTGGAACGTTACACTGGAACGTTACACTGGAACGTTACACTGGAACATTACACTGAAACGTTACACTGGAACGTTACACTAGAACGTTACACTGCAACGTTACACTGTAACGTTACACTGGAACGTTACACTGCAACATTACACTGGAACGTTACACTGGAACGTTACACTGAAACGTTACACGGGAACGTTACACTGGAACGTTACACTGAAATGTTACACTGGAACGTTACACTGCAACATTCCACTAGAACGTTACACTGAAACGTTACACTGGAACGTTACACTGGAACGTTACACTGGAACAATACACTGGAACGTTACACTAAAATGTTACACTGGAACGTTACACTGCAACGTTACACTGCAACATTACACTGGAACGTTACACTGCAACATTACACTGGAACGTTACACTGGAACGTTACACTGAAACGTTACACTGGAACGTTACACTGGAACGTTACACTGAAACGTTACACTGGAACGTTACACTGAAATGTTACACTGAAACGTTACACTGGAACGTTACACTGGAACGTTACACTGGAACGTTAC
>NW_023632010.1:0-164 GCF_014905685.2 Nematolebias whitei | reverse complement strand
ACTGGAACGTTACACTGGAACGTTACACTGGAACGTTACACTGGAACACATTAATACACTGGAATGCAACACCTGCTACAAAACACTGAAACATTACACTGGAACGTTACACTGGAACGTTACACTGAAACGTTACACTGGAACGTTACACTGAAACGTTACAC
>NW_023632009.1:620-1449 GCF_014905685.2 Nematolebias whitei | reverse complement strand
AGGGAAATTATTTTGTTGTTGTAACTCGTTATCCTCATTTCATTAAGAGATGTTACAGATGCTGATGGCTGTAGACAGGAAGGATCACTTGTAAAGGTCCATCTCATAGTGGATCCTAAGAACCTGGTTGTAGATGCCGTCCGATCCGTCCACCCAGACTAGGCTGGCCTCTTGGTTCCCCTGGACTGTAGGACCGCTTGAATGCTGGGCAGAACTCCTCCCAGAGCGATGGCCACTCCTCCCAGAAGTCTGTCGAGCTCCTCATAGCTGCGGAGAGCCAACTGTAGGTGCCGAGGGACAATCCTGTTCTTCCGCTGTCGTGAGCCATGTTTCCTGCTAGTTCCAGGATCTCAGTGGTCAGGCACTCGAGCACAGCTGGCAGGTAGATGAGAATGCCTCCATAGAACATCCTTTTCAACTCATTTGAGAGTTGGGGCTATAGTTGAGATATTTGAGCTTTTGAGATGTTATTCAGCTGCTGTTGTTGTAGAAAATTGCCTTGTTGCCATGGTAACGCATCATAACAAATGTCCAAAACTAAAAAAAGTTTCAGTAAAAATCCTTCCAGCTGCACAACATTCGATACCAGAGGAAACAATCATCCAAAAAATGTGATTTACATCCAGAAAAAGAGGAATTAAAGTTTCCAAAATCAAAATCTCAGAATGAAAGTAACAGAGCTGCTACAACATGCAGCCACCTTGAGCGGCGCAATTCTAGAATTATGAATTAAATTATGAATTTAATTCTAGAATTATATACATATATATATATATACATATATACATACATATATATATATATACATACATATAAATACATATATACA
>NW_023632009.1:0-520 GCF_014905685.2 Nematolebias whitei | reverse complement strand
CGATGATGAGAGAAATAAAAGGACCTAATGTTCCCTTGCCTAGACGTTACATACATATATATATATATATATATATATATCCATTTATATATACATATACACATACATATATACATTCATATCTCTACGTATATATATACATATATACAAATATATATATATACACATATATATATCCATTTATATATACATATATAAAGACCCCGATGATGAGAGAAATAAACGGACCTAATCCGCATGCATCAGGATAAACGGACCTAATGTTCCCTTGCCCAGACGTGGGTCACCGGGGCCCCACTCTGGAGCCAGGCCTGGAGGTGGGGCACACGTGCGAGCGCCTGGTGGCCGGGCTTTTCCCCCTGGAACTCGGCCGGGCACAGCCCGAAGAGGAGACATGGGTCCCCCTTCCCATGGGCTCACAACCTGTGGGAGGGGCCAAATGTGTCGGGTGCAATGTGGGATGGGTGGTGGCCGAGGGCGGGGACCCTGGCGGTCTGATCCTCGACTACAGAAGCTGGCT
>NW_023632008.1:0-1449 GCF_014905685.2 Nematolebias whitei | reverse complement strand
AGATTTCATTTTTCAGCACGACCTGGCACCTGCTCACAGTGCCAAAACCACTGGTAAATGGTTTACTGACCATGGTATTACTGTGCTCAATTGGCCTGCCAACTCTCCTGACCTGAACCCCATAGAGAACCTGTGGGATATTGTGAAGAGAAAGTTGAGAGACGCAAGACCCAACACTCTGGATGAGCTTAAGGCCGCTATCGAAGCATCCTGGGCCTCCATAACACCTCAGCAGTGCCACAGGCTGATTGCCTCCATGCCACGCCGCATTGAAGCAGTCATTCATGCAAAAGGATTCCCGACCAAGTATTGAGTGCATAACTGAACATGATTATTTGAAGGTTGGCGTTTTTTGTATTAAAAACACTTGTCTTTCATTGGTGGGATGAAATATGCTAATTTTTTGGGACATGCATTTTGGGTTTTCATGAGCTGTATGCCATAATCATCAGTATTAAAACAATTAAAGACCTGAAATATTTCAGTTGGTGTGCAATGAATCTGAAATATATGAAAGTTTCATTTTTAACATTACATTATGGAAAATAATGACCTTTATCACAATATGCTAATTTTTTGAGAAGGACTTGCACATACACAGAATGTCATAATAACAACTCATTAGGGAAAAAAATAATTTGCAAGAAAATAAGTTTCATTCTTCAGATTATGAACTCATTTACTACATGTTGAGAAATTCTAGAAGTTTGTTCAACTCAGTTCTGGTGATTTTGGAGTGATGACAGGATGCATCCATGCAGCCTACAGCTCCAGGACTGGGTTGTAGGCTCAGAGGGAGTGGAGGTGGCCAGGGAATTCAACTCGACTGAAAACATGTCATCAATGCTGGATGGAACAGACTTCCACAACTCAGTGGTCAACCAGTTCAATAACAGTAAAAAAGAAAAACACACACTGGTGTTGTGCGCAAGTAAAGTTGTAGAAAAATAAACCTGAAATTACAGTTTTTACTGACATAAGCATGGTTGTGCCATGGGATTTCCAGTGTCATAGACTGCAGCCAATCTCTCCATAGAGGAAGTTGAAAGAGAGCCCTGGACTCCAAGAAAATACCACTGAGCCACTGGTTCAGATATGTGGACGATACTCGAGTCAAAATCCAAGCTATGGAAGTAGAAGCGTTCACCAGACACGCAGGGCCCTCTGGCACTGTGCCAGATCTCTAGTGTACCAAACAAAGTTCACTCAGGTCATCTGGATGGCTTCTTTTATTTTTTTTTTGTTGAGACATTTTGTCCTTCATCCAAAGGACTTCATCAGTCGGAGGAGCCAGAACAAACTTTGAGTACCAAAAGCAGCACACCCACATAGTAGACCAACCAGTTTGCTAGTGATAAGATGGTTTCTGGGGCCCTCCCTCTCTCCTGTCGACTCCTCTGAGGTGGTTCAAAACACCAAAGTTCATGCTCAATAATCCAGGTAGAAACT
>NW_023632007.1:0-1449 GCF_014905685.2 Nematolebias whitei | reverse complement strand
AAGATGGGAAAATGAAGGAGTTTAAATGGAGAGAAAATGGATGAGGGAAAAGTGTGTTGATAACGAACGGCACCCTCCTTTCGACCCAGCTCCCATCGGTACACTTCGGTAGTGGAAATCGACTCTTTACCTTGCAGAAGATATCTCAGCTTCGGTGTAGAGTTCTCTTTCAACGTTACCATTTCAGCGTCTCCGTAGGATAGCAGAGAAATGTCCAGAGTAGTGACGGTACTTCGTTCAACAGCACGCTCACCTCCCGGGTGGACTCACATGAGCTGTGAGCCCATCAGAGTTCCACTCAGATGTGGAAGATTCCATAATCCCCACGAGACTCGGAAGAACTCCCAACTAACTCCAGCCCTTCAGAACTTTCGTTCGGTTCTGCTCTCAGAACTTTGAACTCCAGAACTTCTGTTCTTCCCCGGAACTGGGGAGGGAGAAAGACTGAAAAATTCATTCCTAAGGTGCTCAAGTCCAAAAACCAAAACCTCTGTCTTGTCTGTTCAACAGGAAAAAATTAAGGGTCAGACAAGTTTTTATGTCTTTAAGACATGCTTGTAGTCTAAGTAGCTGATTGGTTTCATTGGGTTTAATGGACAAATATAATTGTTTGTCATCAGCATAACAATGAAAATTTATCCCGTGCTGTTTAATAATTTTACCTAATAGAATCATATTTAAAGTAAAGAGTATTGACCCAAGCACTGAGCCCTGAGGAACTCCATGACTAACTTTGGTGTATGAAGATTTATTATTTACATTTACAAACTGGAATCTATCAAATAGATATGATTTAAACAGTTTTAGAGCTGTTCCTGTAATCCCAATATCATATTCAAGCATCTGTAGTAAAATATTGTGATCAACTGTATCAAATGCAGCACTGAGGTCTAACAGGACCAGTAGAGACACAAGTCCATTGTCTGAGGCCATGAGAATATCATTAGTGACTTTTACTAGTGCTGTTTCTGTGCTATGATAAGCTCTAAACCCTGACTGAAACTCTTCAAACAGATTATTTATTTGTAGATGTTCACGCAACTGACCTGCAACTATTTTCTCTAGAATTTTTTAGATGAAAGTTCGATTAGATATAGATCTATAGTTGGCCAGAATTTCTGAATCAAGATCAGACTTCTTAAGTAAAGGTTTAATTACAGCAACCTTAAAGCGCTGTGGTACATAACCATCCATTAAAGACAAATTAAGTAGATCCAAAATGTGGACATTAATTAGGGGGAATACCTCTTTAAAGATCTGGTTGGGATGGGATCTAGCAGACATGTGGATGGTTTGGATGAGGTTATTATTTTTGACAAATCGGAGCTCAACAGGACAAAAACTGTCCAAACATAAATCAGGCTCTAGTGAAATTTTTAAAGTTGCCTCATTTCACAGGGGACTAGAGATAGTAGAAGGAAGGATGGTTTGAATTTCCTCTCTAATTGA
>NW_023632006.1:0-1449 GCF_014905685.2 Nematolebias whitei | reverse complement strand
TTTTTTGTTGTTATATACCTGGATGACTGAGAAAACAAACTTTGTGTCCTCGGTAGATCTGTCATTTCTAACCCGAACCCAGAGCCCGGCCCCGCCCGACCAGGATTCGAACCGGGCCGGGCCAAAACAATGTGCTTAATGTGTAGGCCGGGTCAGTGTCAGGCTTTTTATGCGATCCAATATATGCAAACATGGCTTGCCATACTGCACCTGCTGCACATGATCATTTGACCACGCGCTGACCTGCTGGTTGAAAGAGGCAAAAAGTTCAGTTAAGCTTCAGATGGACTACTGCCAACGATCCATCAGCCCAGATGGATTTTCATTCAGCCGCTGCACTCAGCGGAAGCTTGTGGCCGACGATACAAATAGGAGAGATCACAAAATATCCGACAATCAGAGCAGGCAGAAGCAGGGGAAGCATTTAATGTACTTTGACAGCAGCTCTGATCTTCTGCCCCCTCAGCTGCGCGCATCCGCCAACTGTTAATAATAGTCGATGGTATAAGCAGTCAAAGCTTAATTAAAATTTTTGTTTGTTTTTTTTCGGGTTCGGACCTATAATTACTGTTTATTTGTCGGATCGGGTGGGGTTCGGAGATGATGGTTAAAGGGCTGGGACAAGGTCAGTTTGGATTATTTGGACCCGAGTGCAACTCTACTCCTCGGTCCCCGAGTTGTCCCAGTCCTCCATGAAATGTGTCAACCATGACAGCCCCAGAACATCCACAGCCTTCAGCATCTCTGGGCAAATCTCATCCACCCCTGGCACCCTGCCACCAAGGAGCTTCTTGACAACTTCAGTGATTTCTGCCATGGTAATGCACTTGTATTCCCTGAGTCCTCAGACTCTTCCTCCTCAATGGTAGACATGGTAGGTGGATTAAGGCAATCCTCATAGTGTTCCTCCACAGCTCAACAATATCCTCAGTTCGAGGCAGTAATTCTCTACCCAAATCAAACACAGCCTGGGATAGGGTCCACTTTCCTTTCCTGAGTCGCCGAATCATTTACCAGAAATTCCTCAAAGTTGACCAAAATCCTCCATGGCCTCCACAAATGCCTCCCTTATCCAAGTTTTTGCTTCTGCAACCAATGAAGTCGCAGTCCCTCTGGCCACCCTGTACCTGTCAGCTGCTTCAGGAGTCCTCCAGAATAACCAAGTCCTGAAGGCCTCCTTCTTCAGCTTGACAGCCTCCATTGTCACTGGTATCCACCAGCGGGTCTTTTAGTTACCGTCATGACAGGCACCAGTGAGTTTCAGGTCACGGCTTCTGGAAGCCACTTATGCATTAGATGCCCTGAACATGGCCCATTCAGATTCCATGCTCCCAACTTCCACCGAGACGTGAGAAAAACTCTCCCAGATGTGTGAGTTGAAAGCTGTATGGACCAAGGGCTCCACGAGATGTTCCTAATTCACCTTCATTATGCGTTTGACTTTACCAG
>NW_023632005.1:0-1450 GCF_014905685.2 Nematolebias whitei | reverse complement strand
CAAAAACTTCTAGGCAGACTTCAGTGAAACTTTAAGGAAGTAGTCAGAGAGTGAACATCTACAACGGGTTAACTTTCAGAGTCAGTATCCTTCAAGATGGCCTCTACGGCTAGTTGTCAACAACAGTGGCTCCAACTATTTTACTCATTCTGAGCTAAACTGTTAGGTGGTAACAGCTGAGAGTCATCTCACATTACTGTCCGAGACTGTGGACAACGTTCTCAACACAAGGAGATCTTAGTCGAAAGCATTGAACATGAAAGATGGTGGGTGATGTGCATTCCTTCAAGAAGCGCTAGGGCTTCACTTCATGAGCTCTAAGTTATATCATGAGCTCTAAATTATATCGTGAGCTCTAAATTATATTGTGAGCTCTAAATTATATCATGAGCTCTAAATAATTTCATGAGCTCTAAATAATATCATGAGCTCTAATTAATTTCATGAGCTCCAAGTTATATCATGAGCTCTAAATTATATCATGAGCTCTAATTTATATCATGAGCTCTAAATTATATCTTGTGCTCTAAATAATATGAGCTCTAAATAATTTCATGAGCTCCAAGTTATATCATGAGCTCTAAATTATATCATGAGCTCTAAATAATATCATGAGCTCTAAATTATATCATGAGCTCTAAATTATATCATGAGCTCTAAATTATATCCGTTCTTCCCTGTCCTCTCAACCAGCCAGTCAAAGCAGATGGCCACTTGTCCTGAGCTGGTTCTGCTGGAGGTTTCTTCCTTTTAAAAGGGAGTTTTTCTTTCCACTGTTGCCACTGTGCTTGCTCAGGATGGGAGACTGCAACGAAGCCAAGATTCAACTTGTCTGCTGGATTCCTTAGATAGAGAACTTTACTAATTGGCTTTTATGTGAATGTTCCTGTAAAGTCCCTGAGACAACTTTGTTGTGATTTGGCGCTTTATAAATAAACTGAATTGAATTGAAATGAATTATATCATGAGCTCTAAATTATATCATGAGCTCTAAATAATTTCATTAGCTCGAAATTATATAATAGCTCTAAATTATATCATGAGCTCTAAATAATTTCACGAGCACTAAATAATTTCATGAGCTCAAAATTATATCATGAGCTCTAAATAATTTCATGAGCTCAAAATTGTATCATGAGCTCTAAATTATATCATGAGCTCTAAATTATATAATGAGCTCTAAATAATTTCATGAGCTATAAATAATATGAGCTCTAAATTATATCATGAGCTCTAAATAATTTCACGAGCTCTAAATTATTTCATGAGCTCTAAATGAATGAATCAGAAAAAGAAGATCTGTGCTATCATTAACCTCTAACATGACACCATGGAGACCTGCACTTCTAATGAGCTTCAACAATCAGACATTATGAAACCACGTCCCTGTCTTCATGGACATCATGAAACCACGTCCCTGTCTTCATGGACATTATGAAACCACGTCCCT
>NW_023632004.1:856-1450 GCF_014905685.2 Nematolebias whitei | reverse complement strand
ACTATAACTCCATCGGTTTTACATATTGACCTAGAATTTGATGTAGTGGTAGCTGAGAGTCATCTCCAACACATACGCTGAGTACTAAGAGAATTATAAAGTTATGTTATTATTACTTAATGTCAACTCTGGCTGTTAGCAAAATATCTCAATAATATTTGTAGAGACTTTAGTGAAACCTTCAAGAAATATTCACAAAATGTTTTTCTACAACTGATTCAATTTTGGAGCAAAACCACTGCATTATGGCTGTTCCAGCTGTTTGATCTTAGAAAACATTAAAATAGCTCTAATTCAGTTGACTTTACCAACACTAAAGTACAATTTGGTGTAGTTGTAGCTGAGAGTCATTCATAACACTCCTGCCTGTGAATATACACTCCTGCCTGTGAATATACACTCCTGCCTGTGAATCCACACTCCTGCCTGTGAATACACACTCCTGCCTGTGAATCCGCACTCCTGCCTGTGAATACAAACTCCTGCCTGTGAATACAAACTCCTGCCTGTGAATACACACTCCTGCCTGTGAATACACACTCCTGCCTGTGAATCCGCACTCCTGCCTGTGAATACAAACTCCTGCCTGTGAAT
>NW_023632004.1:0-756 GCF_014905685.2 Nematolebias whitei | reverse complement strand
TGTGAATACACACTCCTGCTTGTGAATACACACTCCTGCCTGTGAATACACACTCCTGCCTGTGAATACACACTCCTGCCTGTGAATACACACTCCTGCCTGTGAATACACACTCCTGCCTGTGAATGTACACTCCTGCCTGTGAATGTACACTTCTGCCTGTGAATGTACACTCCTGCCTGTGAATATACACTCCTGCCTGTGAATACGCACTCCTGCCTGTGACTGTACACTCCTGCCTGTGAATACGCACTCCTGCCTGTGAATGTACACTCCTGCCTGTGAATGTACACTCCTGCCTGTGAATGTACACTCCTGCCTGTGAATGCGCACTCCTGCCTGTGAATGTGCACTCCTGCCTGTGAATGTACACTCCTGCCTGTGAATGTGCAATCCTGCCTGTGAATGTGCAATCCTGCCTGTGAATGCACACTCCTGCCTGTGAATGTGCATTCCTGCCTGTGAATGTACAATCCTGCCTGTGAATGTGCAATCCTGCCTGTGAATGTGCACTCCTGCCTGTGAATGTACAATCCTGCCTGTGAATGTGCAATCCTGCCTGTGAATGTGCACTCTTGCCTGTGAATGTACACTCCTGCCTGTGAATGTGCACTCCTGCCTGTGAATGTGCAATCTTGCCTGTGAATGTACACTCCTGCCTGTGAATGTGCACTCCTGCCTGTGAATGTGCACTCCTGCCTTTGGCACTCCAAGTATTACTGATTGTGTAACATATTTGTTTAAAACTTGAATCTT
>NW_023632003.1:0-1450 GCF_014905685.2 Nematolebias whitei | reverse complement strand
GAAAACCCAAAATGCCTGTCCCAAAAAATTAGCATATCATGAAAAGGTTCTCTAAACAAGCTATTAACCTAACCATCTGAATCAATGACGTAACTCTAAACACCTGCAAAAGATTCCTGAGGCTTTTAAAAACTCCCAGCCTTGTTCATTACTCAAAACCGCAATCATGGGTAAGACTGCCGACCTGACTGCTGTCCAGAAGGCCATCATTGACACCCTCAAGCAAGACAGTAAGACATAGAAAGAAATTGCTGAACGAATAGGCTGTTCCCAGAGTGCTGTATCAAGGCACCTCAGTGGGAAGTCTGTGGGAAGGGAAAAGTGTGGCAGAAAATGCTGCACAACGAGAAGAGGTGACCGGACCCTGAGGAGGATTGTGGAGAAGGGCCGATTCCAGACCTTGGGGGACCTGCGGAAGCAGTGGACTGAGTCTGGAGTAGAAACATCCAGAGCCACCGTGCACAGGCGTGTGCAGGAAATGGGCTACAGGTGCCGCATTCCCCAGGTCAAGCCACTTTTGAACCAGAAACAGCGGCAGAAGCGCCTGACCTGGGCTACAGAGAAGCAGCACTGGACTGTTGCTCAGTGGTCCAAAGTACTTTTTTCGGATGAAAGCAAATTTTGCATGTCATTCGGAAATCAAGGTGCCAGAGTCTGGAGGAAGACTGGGGAGAAGGAAATGCCAAAATGCCAGAAGTCCAGTGTGAAGCACCCACAGTCAGTGATGGTCTGGGGTGCCATGTCAGCTGCTGCTGTTGGTCCACTGTGTTTTCTCAAGGGCAGTGTCAATGCAGCTAGCTATCAGGAGATTTTGGAGCACTTCATGCTTCCATCTGCTGAAAAGCTTTATGGAGATGAAGATTTCATTTTTCAGCACGACCTGGCACCTGCTCACAGTGCCAAAACCACTGGTAAATGGTTTACTGACCATGGTATTACTGTGCTCAATTGGCCTGCCAACTCTCCTAACCTGAACCCCATAGAGAACCTGTGGGATATTGTGAAGAGAAAGTTGAGAGACGCAAGACCCAACACTCTGGATGAGCTTAAGGACGCTATCTAAGCATCCTGGGCCTCCATAACACCTCAGCAGTGCCACAGGCTAATTGCCTCCATGCCACGCCGCATTGAAGCAGTCATTCATGCAAAAGGATTCCCAACCAAGTATTGAGTGCATAACTGAACATGATTATTTGAAGGTTGGCGTTTTTTGTATTAAAAACACTTGTCTTTCATTGGTGGGATGAAATATTATAATTTTTTGGAACAGGCATTTTGGGTTTTCATGAGCTGTATGCCATAATCATCAGTATTAAAACAATTAAAGACCTGAAATATTTCAATTGGTGTGCAATGAATCTGAAATATATGAAAGTTTCATATTTATCATTACATTATGGAAAATAATGACCTTTATCACGATATGCTAATTTTTTGAGAAGGACCTGTA
>NW_023632002.1:0-1450 GCF_014905685.2 Nematolebias whitei | reverse complement strand
GGGCCAAAGGGGTCGGGTGCAATGTGGGATGGGTGGTGGCCGAGGGCGGGGACCCTGGCGGTCTGATCCTCGGCTACAGAAGCTGGCTATTGGGACGTGGAATGTCAACTCACTGGTGGGGAAGGAGCCTGAGCTGGTGTGTGAGGCTGAGAGGTTCCGGATAGAAATAGTCGGACTCACCTCTACGCATGGCTCGGGCTCTGGAACCAGTTTCCTTGAGAGGGGCTGGACACACTTCCACTCTGGAGTTGCCCCTGGTGAGAGGCGCCGAGCAGGCGTGGGCGTACTAATTGCCCCCCAACTTGGTGCCTGTGTATTGGGGTTCACCCCGGTGAATGAGAGGGTGGCCTCTCTCCGCCTACGTGTTGGGGGACGGGTTCTGACTGTCGTTTGTGCTTATGCACCAAACGGCAGTTCAGATTATACACCCTTTCTGGAGTCCTTAGAGGGGGTACTGGAAAGTGCACCTTCTGGGGACTCCCTTGTTCTGCTGGGGGACTTCAATGCTCATGTGGGCAATGACAGTGAGACCTGGAGGGGTGTGGTTGGGAGGAACGGCCCCCCTAATCTGAACCAGAGTGGTGTTCTGTTGTTGGACTTCTGTGCTCGTCATGGATTGTCAATAACGAACACCTTGTTCAAGCATAAGAGTGTCCATATGTGCTCTTGGCACCAGGACACCCTAGGCCGCAGTTCGATGATCGACTTTGTCATCGTCTCATCTGATCTGCGGCCACATGTCTTGGACACACGGGTGAAGAGAGGGGCGGAGCTGTCAACTGATCACTACCTGGTGGTGAGTTGGCTCCGATGGTGGGGGAGGATGCCGGTCAGACCTGGTAGGCCCAAACGTATTGTGAGGGTTTGCTGGGAACGTCTGGCAGAGTCTCCTGTGAGACGGAGTTTCAACTCCCACCTCCGGGAGAACTTTGAACATGTTCCAAGGGAGGTGGGGGACATTGAGTCTGAGTGGACCATGTTTCGTGCCTCTATTGTCGAGGCGGCTTACCAGAGCTGTAGCCGCAAGGTTGTCGGCGCCTGTCGCGGCAGCAACCCTCGAACCCAAAGGTGGACACCGTCGGTGAGGGATGCTGTCAGGCTGAAGAAGGAGTCCTATCGGGCCTTTTTGGCCTGTGGGACCCCGGAAGCAGCTGATGGGTACCGGCAGTCCAAGCGACATGCGGCTCGGGTGGTTGCTGAGGCAAAAACTCAGGCATGGGAGGAGTTCGGAGAGGCCATGGAGAACGACTTCCGCACGGCTTCGAGACGTTTCTGGTCCACCATCCGGCGTCTCAGGGGGGGGAAGCGGTATGCCACCAACACTGTTTATAGTGGGAGTGGTGTGCTGCTGACCTCAACTCGGGATGTTGTGGGTCGATGGGCGGAATACTTTGAAGACCTCCTCAATCCCACCGGCACGTCTTCCACTGAGGAAGCGGAGCCTGGGGAC
>NW_023632001.1:0-1450 GCF_014905685.2 Nematolebias whitei | reverse complement strand
ATTCCCTCACACATCTCTCTCAGATAAACTTCATCTTTCCATCTTAAACTCTCCTTCTGCTAGAAAATCAATCACCGCCGTGTGAATTGATGTCTGCTGTTCTGCTGAAAAGTGAAAACAATCGCCGTATTGTTCTCACTTCCTGTAAAGCTGATTATGTTGTTGTTTTCATATTCTGCCAAATTAATGTAAATGTGTGATGTGTTAAACTTGATTCTGTTAATAAATGACCACATTCATTTTGATGGGTCAAAGAAAAATGACGTCTCACGTTACATTTCATTAAATTCAATGCACGTTTTATCCAGTCCAGAAAGATGAGTGAACCCGTTTAATGTATGAATATATCTCAGGATATGTCATACTACACATACGGCCATGATTTCCCCACCTCAAGCATTACAACAGACATTTCTGAAAATATCTGGAATGATTACTGGTGTAGTGAACTTGACCTGATGTCAAAACTTGACCTTAGGATCATATGGTCAGAAACTGTCATTTCATTGATTTGCATCCAGAGATACAGGTTGACCCATCCTGAGACTTTCTTTCTTGAATTAATCAAGTGGAAAAAGACAATTCTCTATGATCATTACTATTTTACAAATGTTTTGATAATCAAATTGTGTTAGTTCAAACAATGTTTACATGTTGAAGTGAACTACTCATTTTTATTTACTTAAAACAGTAATAATGATTTTTAATCCTCATTCAAAGAAGAAATCAGGTTAATATGCATTTCTTGATTTTCGGTCTTCAATGAGCGAAGTTGTAAGTGTGTCGAAGTTCAAGTTTCGGTCAACTGAAAGTTTACTGAAAAGAAATGTCATGTTTAACTTTTACAGCGAGATACTGGGAGAGGTGGCTCCACGAAGTCTGAATTCTCCATAACAATCTTTCTGTCTGTTCTTAAACAATCTTACTCTTTTCCTTGACTTTCATAACACCTTACATCACAAACCACACCTCTGTTCTGGTCCACCGACCAATCAGAGGCTCTCAAATGAACCGGAAGTAGAGCCCATTTAAATGTTGGCACTTCCTGTCAGGATTTGTTGGACAGGAACGAACCCAATTGTGCAGACAGGACTCAAACTCGGCAAATACAAAAATAAGTATTTTAATAATAAATAAAGAACAAAACAAACAGCTGACGTGGCAGCAAAACTTACATAAAGATGGAGGAGTCAGAGGGAAACTCAGGGAGGACTCAGGAGAGCTCAGGGGAGACGCAGGAGAACGCAGGAGGACGCAGGAGGACGCAGAGACCCAACGAATACGACCCGACGAGGAACAACACAGAACAGACAGCTTTTATACAAGGACAAGACAAGACAAGACGTGATTACAACAGCTGTGACGAGACAAAGGTGGCACCAATTAAACTGATGAGGAAACACTAGGGAAACAGACACAAACAGAAACAGCAAATGGTACCATCCTTACA
>NW_023632000.1:0-1450 GCF_014905685.2 Nematolebias whitei | reverse complement strand
AAAGTTTTGGTGGCCAATCCCGCTGAATTTTGAGAGAAAACGTTGTCACCCACGTGACTTCCGGCAGGCCTTCCGCCGTCCACCGGCACAAGTCCACAAACTTGTGAAAACTACCTAAAAATTTCTAAGTAAGCATTCAGCGCTAAAACCGTCTGAATATCCTAACCCACCTCGTCAGAATTAACACGAATCACTGGAAGTTAGCTTAAATAAAACCATCTTTATTTTCCGGAGATGGCCGCATGCACACGAACAGAGGAAGTTGAATTTAGTCTTAATTTAGTTTACCGCCGAAAAGCCAGAAACTCCGGACCTTAAGGTCCAAACAGTTAACCAGCTTACCTGAAAGTAATGGGCCCAGTTCCTCTCTCTGTGTGCACCGCAAGCCACCTCAATCCAATTCAGTGTAGGCCGCATCACCTCGCCGCACGTCGGGTGTCACCATTTTGTTGTGGATAGAATACCACGTCGTGTTCAAAACGGCGGAGGCGTCGCCCTTCGTATAAAAGATTTATTTGACACAACATGGGTTACAGATATTCAGAGACAAACAGTTACATTAATAAGATATATGCATATAAATGGAGCATTAAGAACAAACCGCCTCGTGTGTGCCTCCCGGAAAATGCTCTCTGCGCGTGCGTCATTCCCGGCCTTTTATCCCCGTTTGAGAAGGCTAGCTTCCTGATTGGTTCAGCTTCTGTCGCCATGGTTACGACTTAGCCCGCCCCCTCAAGGACGTTACGTCTATATTTCAGATAAGTTTTGGTTCACTGAAATCGGCTTTTGTTTAAAGTTTAACTTGCTATACTTTTAGGGATACAAAATGATTCGTGTCTAAGTTGTTTATACGTAATAATTAATAACTATTAATTATTACCTACCTCCTGGGTGTTAATTCAATATCTGTTGAAGGCCTGGTGATTCTGTTTTTAAGGCAGATTCATCTTAGTTTCTGTGTCTGCGTTTAAAACTGTTAACACTGTTTGTTTAACGTGATTATACCTTAGTGATACCACTGATTTGAAATAGTTGTTTATTTCTAGGAATAATTATATTATCTAACTTATGTTCGTGTTTTTATTTGGATCATGGTTATACTCTTAATTTGATTTTACTTAGTCAAACTATACTGTCTAAATTAAAGAGCTGTTCTAGCTTTATTTATGTTAATCAGCCTGCTCTCTGGCCTGATTTGATTGCTTGTAATTTATCAAATGTGAACTTGTAAAATTATCTTTAGCTACTATGAGATTATATTTAAAGGTCAACTAGTTAGAATTAGCAAACATTTTCTATAAACATAGTTCAACCTTGGAAGAGAGACACACACACACTTTATATGACATGACATTTGAGTGCTTGATAGGAATTATAAAAAGGTATAAAATATTAAATCCAACAACATCTATTGAAAGAGGAAGTTTCCATGCACGCTGTTGCATGGTTG
>NW_023631999.1:0-1450 GCF_014905685.2 Nematolebias whitei | reverse complement strand
GGAGAGCCCAGACACCCTGCGGAGAAAACTCATTTCGGCCGCTTGTATCCGAGATCTCATTCTTTCGGTCACAACCCAAAGCTCGTGACCATAGATGAGGGTGGGAACGTAGATTGATCGGTAAATTGAGAGCTTTTATATTTAATCTGTTTCTTTACAAAAGCTGAATGACAGGGTAGTATGTAAAGTTCACCTGCTGATTATTTTAAACCACTTTACAGTATTTTTACCTAACACACAACTTAATTTCTGTAAAATTAGCTGTTTTCACCACATATAGCAGGGCTGTTCAACTGGTGGCTCAGGGGCCAAATAAGGCCCACGGGTGAACTCAGTTCGGCCCACCGATGGGTTCATTTTTTAATAAAACTAGATTTTAAATAAAAAAAAATAAACTTACTTAATGACAATAATTGCTGGATGTCCAGCCCCTGAGCTCTTGGCTTTCAGTGACTGTGGCCCCCTGAATAATTTAGTTGAATAACCCTGACATAAAGTATTTTGAGCTTCTGAAGTATTTGGACGTCACAGTTCTTGTGTGTTGTTCTGTGTGTGTACCTGCTTGATGTGTTCTCTCTTCAGGTACTTTTCACTGTAGTACTGCTCCTGGCGGAGCGCGAGGAGCTGCTGCTGCTGCTGCTCCCTCAGCTCGGACAGTTTCTGGCTGCACTCCTGGTCCAGTTCAAACAGGTCCTGGTCCAGAGTGGACAGGGAGGGGTCGGACCGACTGGTGATAAACACACAAACACAGCCACACACTGAAATCCCTGCAAAAATGTCCATTTGTTTACTATAATTTAATGCAATATCTAAAGTTGTGACATGAATAAATTTAAGTTACAACTATGATGTGACAGAATTAAAATGATTTTTAATTATTTTTCATTTATGACAGCAGATTCCCTCCAGTTTACACCCTGCATGTGACAATTTGTTTATTTTTTGTTTTATGCTAACAAAAGTGCAAATAACATTTTTATTAATCCATTAATTTCATTAAAAAAGTCTGAAGCACTATTTATACAAAGTACAATTCCAAATTGTGTTTTAGGAATAAATTAAAAAGCTTTAACAGGAGGACTGAAATAGCTTCAAAGTGACAGTTATGTGTTTTAGTGTTTTTGCTTATACAATTGTTCATTTAATTAAAATGTAAATGGGGTTGTGACCTTCCATCTTCAAGAACAATTAGTTTTTCAGCAGTTCTGAAGTGATGGGACCATCAGTATAAATATAAAAAGTAGATTGATCAACTAAAGTGTGCTCGTCAATCCTTTTGTCTGCATAAACCAGAAGATCGGACTCCTGCACCTTTCCAGTTTTCAAATTCCAGTTTCCACACTTTTCAGTTCCTAATTTATTTTTCTATACATACATACACATATATATATATACATATATATACATATACATATATATATATACATATATATACATATACATATATATA
>NW_023631998.1:0-1451 GCF_014905685.2 Nematolebias whitei | reverse complement strand
TTTGTGGCTGGTTTTAGGGACCACAGCACCTTGTTGATGGTGTCCACATGGACACCCAACCTTACCAAAATGTCAGAGCCTATGTAGGATGCATGTGGTAAGTTTTGGATAACGAGAAATGGGTGAACCAGTTCTCGTTGATTCCAGTTCAGTTTTAGGTTAATGACTCCTTCTGCGGTCATTACCTGTGAACTATTGGGAACTAATGGAAAGCGGAAAGCTTTTTTAATTAGTTCTAGACCAACGTGTTTGTGAACCAAGGTTTCGTAGAAAGCTCGGTTAATTGCTGATTTATCTGTCCACAGAGACAGTACAGCATCGTTGGTGTGGGACCCTTGGATCTCTACACCCTTAACTACCAGTGGTAGGTAGTGTTTGGTGGACTCTGGCTGTTCCAGCTCACAGAGGAGGCTGTCTTGTTGAGTCAGAGTTTGGACCTCTTGGGTTTCTTTGGTTTCACATGGTGTTAGAGGAGTACTCACCGGGCTCGTGTCCTCGGCTGAGGAGTCCTTTGTGCCTTCCGCGGTACCTGCTGTTGGGCAGTCAGTGTCACACTCCGGAGGCGTTTCTATTGGCAGTGGTTTGCTCACTGTTGTCCACATTGTTTGATCACCATAATCTATAATCGCGTTGAAGCGATTTATAAAATCCTGGCCAACCAAAAATGGGAATGAGTCAACATGGGTCACGTGTACCGGGTGGTACAGTGTCATATTGCCAATCTGCATGTGAACCATTGCTATAGCTGTCAGGGTTGTTTTCATTTCTGAGAGACCCTGCATTTCTATAGCACATTCAGAGAGAGGTATTATCCTGTTAACACTGGCAGCGGCCGTCCTCAGCTCCTCGAACAGTTTAGCTGACATAATTGTTATGTCTGCCCCACCGTCCAAGAGTGCTTCGTGTGTGAGGACACCTTCGAGTGTTACTGACAGGTACGCCTTTTTGGCGGCCCCCTTTCTGATAAAGTTACACAGAAACCTTTTGGTTTTTTTCTGACGCTTTTTCACGCGTTCAGATTTATCTGTGTAATCTTGATTTGTCTGAACCGTCAGCACAGCAGAAGCTGTTTCTGAGTGTTCAGCTTGCGATGACTCGTCATCGTTTGTGTGTGTGTTTACCCCCCCTTCTTCTGATGAGGGGTTGTTTGAGTGAACAACAGTTATGTCTTGGTGTGTTTCACCGACATCTGTTATGTTGTCATTCGCGCCATTAGATGTAATGGGAATTACATCACTGCAAAGTGCTCCTGGTTGGGTTCCCGTGTCAGTGTGTTTCAAAGTTTCTAACAACCTGCGTATTTTCTCTGTCTCTTCCGAGTTTAGAGGTGTAGGGCCTTGTTTCTGGAACTTTTGTGATTTTTTCGCCTCGGTTCGTTTCGTCCGAGGTGGGGGACGGTCAGGTACGTCTTTCGGGGGTTCCTTTACGTACTGCCCCTGATGATATGGTTT
>NW_023631997.1:0-1451 GCF_014905685.2 Nematolebias whitei | reverse complement strand
AACCACAGCTGCTCCAATCACAACCACTGCTGCTGTCCTAACAACCACAGCGTCTCTAACCACAACCATAGCTGCTCCATCCACAACCACAGCTGCTACCACAACAACCACAGCAGCTCCAACCACAACCACAGCTGCTCCATCCACAACAACCACTGCTGCACAAACCACAACCACAGCTGCTCCAACCACAACCACCGCTTCTGCAACAACAACCACAGCTGCTCCAACCATAATCTCTGCAGCTGCCACAACAACCACACCTGCCCCAACCACAAACACAGCTGTCCCATCCACAACAACCAGTGCTGCACCAACCACAACCACAGCTGCTCCAAGCACAACCACAGCTTCTCCCACTACAACCACAGCTGTTCAAAACACAAGCACAGCTGTTCACACAACAACCACAGAAGCTCCATCCACAACCACTGCTCCTCCAACCACAACTATAGCTGCTCCAACCTCAACCGCAGCTGCTGCCACAACAACCACAGCTGCACCAACCACAACAACAGCAGCTTTTCCAAAAACAACCACAGCTGCTGCGACAACAACCACTGCTGCACCAACCACAACCACATCTGCTCCAACCACAATCACAGCTGCTCCAACTACAATTACAGCTTTTCAAACCACAACCACAGCTGCTACAAGCACAACCACAGCTGCTCCCACTACAACCACAGCTGTTAAAACCACAAGCACAGCTGTTCACACAACAACCGCAGGAGCTCCATCCACAACCACAGCTGCTCCAACCACAACCACAGCTGTTCCATCCACAACCACAGCTGCTCAAACCACAACCACAGCTGCTCCAATCACAACCGCAGCTGCTGCCACCGCAACCACAGCTGCTCCAACCACAACCACAGCTTTTCCAATAACAACCACAGCTGCTGCAACAACAACCACGGCTGCTCCAACTACAACCACAGCTGTTCCACCTTCAACAAACAATGTTGCACCAACCACAAACACAGCTGTTCCAACTATGACCACAGCTTCTCCAACAACAAACGCAGCTACGGCCACAAAGAACACAGCTACTCCAACCACAACTGCTCCAACCACAACTGCAGCTGTTGTCACAACAACCATTGTTGCTCCAACCACAACTATAACTGCTCCAACCATAACTACACCTGCTCCAACAAAAACCACAGCTGCTCCTAAAACCACAGCTTCTCAAACCACAACCACATATGTTCCAGCCACTACCACAAGATCTCCATTAACAACCACAGCCACTGCCACAACAACCACAGCTGCTCCAAACACAACCACAGCTGCTCCCACAACAAGTGCTGCTCCAACCACAACCACAGCTGCTGCCACATCAAGCACTGCTTCTCTAATCACAACCGCAGCTGCTCTAACCACAACCACAGCTGCTTCCAAAACAACCACAGCTGCTGCCACAACAGCCACTGCTGCTCCAACCACAA
>NW_023631996.1:0-1451 GCF_014905685.2 Nematolebias whitei | reverse complement strand
AAGCCATTTCTAAGCAAGCTCCACAAGCTCAGATGTTTGCACTGGGCCAGGGGTCATTTAAAATGGAGTGTGGCAAAATGGAAGACTGTTCTGTGGTCAGATGAGTCACGATTTAAAGTTCTTTATGGAACACTGGGACACCATGTCATCCGGACCAGAGAGGACAAGGTATCACAAAAGTTCCTCCAATATTTTCTCTTTGCTTCCTTAATTATCTTCCTAACCATGGCTTGTTTTCGTTTATATTCAATAAGATTCTGGTATATTGAATTAAAGGCTTTATTTCTTGATTTTATTGCTTCACTACAATCATTTGTCCACCATGGTACTATCTTTGATAGTACCATGGTGGACAAATGATCTTTGATCTTTGATCAAAAGACTGGGTGGACATGGATATGATGTTTGTAAAGGACATAATGAGTTATGTTATCGAGCCGTTTACATATATTTGTAATTTATCATTTTCAAAAGGAATATTTCCAGACAACATGAAAGTAGCTAAGGTAGTTCCTCTCTTTAAAAATGGTGATAAATGTGTGTTCAATAATTATAGACCAATATCCTTTTTACCACAGTTCTCAAAAATTCTAGAAAAACTATTTGTGACCAGATTAGATAAATTTATTACTAAACAAAACATTCTAAGTAGCAGTCAGTATGGGTTTAGAGCAAAAAACTCTACATCAATGGCTCTCATGGAAATAATAGAACAAATAACTACTGCTGTCGATCAAAAACAGTATTGTGTTAGTATTTTTGTTGATTTAAAAAAAGCATTCGATACTTTTGACCACACTATTCTCCTTGAAAAATTAAATAAATATGGTAGAAGAGGACCAGCATTACACTGGGTATCTAGCTATTTAAAAGATAGGAAACAGTTTGTACAAATAAATGGTGTAAGATCTGACCTGTGCAATATCACTTGTGGAGTTCCTCAAGGTTCTGTACTTGGACCAAAGTTATTTATTTTATATGTGCATGACTTAGTGAATGTATCAGGACTCCTCAAATGTGTCCTTTTTGCAGATGACACCACATTTTTTTGTTTGGGTAAAGATGTAAAACGGATGTTGGAATTGATGAAGACAGAATTTGATAAAATACAAACTTGGTTTAAACTTAAATTGTACTTTTTGCTCATGGAATCGATTTTGAAGAATAACTCTTTCTCTATGATATTTTATACAATCTGTAAGTGCATGTTCTACTGTCTCTTGTGATAGGTTACATTCACAAACTCCTGTAGGATGTTTTCCTATTCTTTTTAGATTCAAATTTAATAAATTATCATTAAATTTAGATAAAACTAAATACATGATATTTAGTAACAAAAAGAGAACTGTTGATGATCCATTTAAAATTGAGGGTGTTGCGATTTGTAGAGTTAATGAGATGAAATTTTTGGGTGTAATCATTGATGAACAGCTAACATGGAAAAATCACAT
>NW_023631995.1:0-1451 GCF_014905685.2 Nematolebias whitei | reverse complement strand
TAATGTAATGATAAAAATGAAACTTTCATATATTTCAGATTCATTGCACAACTGAAATATTTCAGGTCTTCAATTGTTTTAATACTGATGATTATGGCATGCAGCTCATGAAAACCCAAAATGCCTGTCCCAAAAAATTAGCATATTTCATCCCACCAATGAAAGACAAGTGTTTTTAATACAAAAAACACCAACCTTCAAATAATCATGTTCAGTTATGCACTCAATACTTGGTCGGGAATCCTTTTGCACGAATGACTGCTTCAATGCGGCGTGGCATGGAGGCAATCAGCCTGTGGCACTGCTGAGGTGTTATGGAGGCCCAGGATGCTTCGATAGCGGCCTTAAGCTCATCCAGAGTGTTGGGTCTTGCGTCTCTCAACTTTCTCTTCACAATATCCCACAGGTTCTCTATGGGGTTCAGGTCAGGAGAGTTGGCAGGCCAATTGAGCACAGTAATACCATGGTCAGTAAACCATTTACCAGTGGTTTTGGCACTGTGAGCAGGTGCCAGGTCGTGCTGAAAAATGAAATCTTCATCTCCATAAAGCTTTTCAGATGGAAGCATGAAGTGCTCCAAAATCTCCTGATAGCTAGCTGCATTGACCCTGCCCTTGATAAAACACAGTGGACCAACACCAGCAGCTGACATGGCACCTCAGACCATCACTGACTGTGGGTGCTTCACACTGGACTTCTGGCATTTTGGCATTTCCTTCTCCCCAGTCTTCCTCCAGACTCTGGCACCTTGATTTACGAATGACATGCAAAATTTGCTTTCATCCGAAAAAAGTACTTTGGACCACTGAGCAACAGTCCAGTGCTGCGTCTCTGTAGGCCAGGTCAGATGCTTCTGCCGCTGTTTCTGGTTCAACAGTGGCTTGACCTGGGGAATGCGGCACCTGTAGCCCATTTCATGCACACGCCTGTGCACGGTGGCTCTGGATGTTTCTACTCCAGACTCAGTCCACTGCTTCCACAGGTCCCCCAAGGTCTGGAATCGGCCCTTCTCCACAATCCTCCTCAGGGTCCGGTCACCTCTTCTCGTTGTGCAGCGTTTTCTGCCACACTTTTCCCTTCCCACAGACTTCCCACTGAGGTGCCTTGATACAGCACTCTGGGAACAGCCTATTCGTTCAGCAATTTCTTTCTGTGTCTTACCCTCTTGCTTGAGGGTGTCCATGATGGCCTTCTAGACAGCAGTCAGGTCGGCAGTCTTATGATTGTGGTTTTGAGTAATGAACAAGGCTGGCAGTTTTTAAAAACCTCAGGAATCTTTTGCAGGTGTTTAGAGTTACGTCGTTGATTCAGATGGTTAGGTTAATAGCTTGTTTAGAGAACCTTTCCATGATATGCTAATTTTTTGGGACAGGCATTTTGGGTTTTCATGAGCTGTATGCCATAATCATCAGTATTAAAACAATTAAAGACCTGAAATATTTCAGTTGGTG
>NW_023631994.1:0-1451 GCF_014905685.2 Nematolebias whitei | reverse complement strand
ACGGGCTCAAGGATGTTGTTTATCAGCTAGGAAACCTTTACAAAACCCTCCTATTATTGGTGTTGATAAATGAACCAAGCTTTACCATGTATTTAATTGATAAGAATGAAATAATAGTCCAGATTTATACATTTTGCGTTGCTTTTAATCAATAATTTACGCAGGGGTACAGCAACAGGCACAATTTTATAATGATTTAAATTTTTCATGAGTACATAGGATACACTTCCTTCCCTAACAAGGTGGTGACTACTATCTGTGAAACTCTAAACCTCAAGAGCCCTTGAGGGTTTTTACAGATACTTCCTTCACAGAGACCTTTCACAACTCAAGCCAAAAAATGTTCTCTCTCAGCTCCCTCATGAACCAGAAACACCTTCGAGCAAATCTCACTAGTAGCCAATTTAGTACTCCCAAATTTATTCTGTATGCTGTTCTTCCAATTTGATGAAACAATTTAATTAGACCAGAAGGACAGGGTAGTCCGCTTACCATGATTCTGAGGTGTCTCTCAGAGAATCTTTGTGTCAGTAAACGGCATATTTCCCACTCTCCAGGAGGGAGATGTGGGCCTTACCCTAGGACAGGAGCAATCTATGCCAAATTGGAGAATTCAGAGTTTTTTGGACGAGCCCGGGTCAAGCTTTTTAGAAGTAGGATCCTTCTTCAGTCTGTTGTTGTAAGTGGAGACCTATTCCAATCCCATTTTCGGTAGAAAAAGAAGTAGATCCCCAGCCTTGTCCCAAACCGATATAATCCAACTTCTTTCGGGCGTCTCTGATCCTCTAGCTGCTCTCTGCCGTAGTACCTTCTGTTCAGCTCTTCCACTCAGCCTTCGACTCTGCATTGACCAAGCTTTGTTCTGGTCAGTCTGTATTTAAAGACTCATTCATCCCTCCTCCTCTTAAGGAGGGGTTATGGAAAATTACATCATCTCTCTTCCAGTAACTTCTGTGCTGTTTTGCACCTCAACCGGTTTAGACCAGATTTCTGGGACTTTCCAAAACTTGTTTTGCTCAAAGATGAGTCATCATGAGAGGAGTTGTGTTTGAACTCTCTGACTTTTGTTCTCCTCTACTGCTTGAGGCATGTCCAGACTTGTTCTTAGGTGGGCATGCTCAGACATGTTTCTCTGTTACATGAGGCCTCTTTACAAAGGATTATACAATTTCTTAAAGATTAATACTTCCATTACTTGATTATGTGTTAATTATTAGTAAAACAGTTTGGTTACATATTATTAAAACAGTAAAACACATTTGGTTACACATTATCATTCTTAGCTGGATTTAAAACAGGGGTCCAGTCCTTATGTTGCTGAGGAGAACTTTTGATCAGGCTTCATTCTCCTTAAAGCTGGTGTTCTGTCCATGCATCATCACCACAGACACCTGGTTTATTGACAATATGAAAGTTTAAAAATGATAATACAAAGCAGAGTATCAAAATGA
>NW_023631993.1:1268-1451 GCF_014905685.2 Nematolebias whitei | reverse complement strand
CAGTAATATACAGTATATTTTGTATTTTATATGTAACTGTATAGATGGATGTATGTATAGATGTATGTATGTATAGATGTATAGATGTATGTATGTATAGATGGATGTATAGATGGATGTATGTATAGATGGATATATGTATAGATGTATAGATGTATGTATGTATAGATGTATAGATGTATA
>NW_023631993.1:0-1258 GCF_014905685.2 Nematolebias whitei | reverse complement strand
ATAGATGGATGTATGTATAGATGTATAGATGTATGTATGTATAGATGGATGTATGTATAGATGTATAGATGTATGTATGTATAGATGGATGTATAGATGGATGTATGTATAGATGGATATATGTATAGATGTATAGATGTATGTATGTATAGATGTATAGATGTATAGATGGATGTATGTATAGATGTATAGATGGATGTATGTATAGATGGATGTATGTATAGATGTGTAGTAGTACATATACGAGATATATGCATACAATTTCACGAGTTCCTCATCTTTCTGACTGTGTAATGTCGTGCATTGAATTTTAACAGAAATGTAACGAGAGACGTTATTTATCTTTGACCCATCAAAATGAATGCGGCCATTTATTTTCAGAATCAAAGTTTAACATCAAACATTTACATTAATTTGGCAAAATATGAAAATAATAACAGACAAGTTTCACAGATAATGAGCTTCAATCACGCGGCGGTGATTGAAGACTTTGCTTCAGATATTTCTAAAATATCTGTACTGATTTAAGAGAAAGCAGAGTTTAAGATGAAATGGAGATTTATCTTACAGAGAGATATGTGAGGGAATTAATCTGTTTGTCAGAACGTGCACGCTCCATCAGATCTCAGCTTGCCTCCGGTACACTTTAGTCGAAGAAGAAACTGTTACCTGGTTGACGTGAATCAGCTCGGTATAGAATCCTTCAGACTCTTTCAGCGCCTCCGTGAGAACTGCCAAACCCTCAGAGAGTCGTATGTGGTTTGTTCAAACAGAAGTTATAATCCCAAAACGTCTCTGGATCATCCTGAACGCGTTTGCATCCAAGAGCTCTAACTCCATCACTCTGACTCTTGCAACTCCTTCAACTTTCAACTCCTTCAACTCTCTAGTTCTTCATCTCTGGAATTCTCTGGAATTCTCTCAACTCCTCCGGAATTCTAACATGAACTGGGAAGTTGCCATATTTTAAATGAGTTGACTTCCGGGTTCACTTTAGAGCTTTCTGATTCGTGGATGGACCAGAAAGAGGTGTGTTTTTGTGACGTAAGATGTTATCTAAGCCAAGGTCAGAGAATGAGATTGTTCAACAACTGACAGAGAGATTATTGCAGAACAGCAGACTTCGTGGAGTCTCACTCTGTTGTATCTTCTCGAATAGTTAAACATGACATTTTTCTCGGTAAACATTTTAGTTGACCGAAAACCGACCTTTAACATACTTACAAACTTGGCTCATTTCAGACAGAAAATCAAGAAA
>NW_023631992.1:0-1451 GCF_014905685.2 Nematolebias whitei | reverse complement strand
ACCAGGAAACACCTCTATGGGCGTCTTAGCATGAGAACATGCCTCAAACACATTCACAGCACACTGTTTAATCTCATTGATGGATTTTTCTCTGAAATTTGCCATCATTTGTACTGACATGCGTATGTCAGTGTGGAGATTTTTGCTGAAAACAAATTTAAAACCTTCTTCTTCCTCCATTCCGGTTTCATTTCTGTAACCAAAATAAGCTTGGAAGATTCTTTTGTAATAAACCTTTGGATGTTCATGCTTCCCTTGTGTGACCTTGTCAGCAGCTGGGAAACCAGCAGGTCCCGTGCAGGGGTCGTACTCTCTGATCAAAGCTTCACACAGAAGGTTGTAATCCCTTCTCGTTGCATCAGGTAGACGCTCGATGAAGGTGAACACCTCTCTGTCCGAAGTGGGCCTTATCAGACTGATTTTATCCTCAACCGTAGCATTAGGATAACCACTCAGTCTGAATTCTAGGTCTTTGAGATACGCTTTTGTTCCAGTTGAACCCATTGGTCCAGGTACAAAGCGTTGTACATATTTTGAGAGTTTTTGAAGAGCATCTATTGAAAGAGGAAGTTTCAGTGCTCTCTGTTGCCTGTTTGGTAGTGGAAACCTGTTCAGGTCTGTCTCTACCACTTTAGGTATGGATGGAGGTGTGTGTGATATAAGGAGATTTGGGTCTGAAACCCAGTGTGTCCCCACATTCAGTTCATGCCTCTCACCATATTTCCTTTCTGCATGGCAAAGTTGTGCTTTAAGCACGTCTATCTCAGCTTTGCAGCGGGAAACTTGTGACATTGTCTCGACGTGATCCCGTCTTAATGCAAAGTATGCTGTGGAACACAGTTCTTTAGCATCCCTGGCTTCAGTTAGTGATGCATTAAGTGACTGTACTTGGCTGTTCAGTGAATCAATTTCTGCACGTGCGTCCTGCTGTGACTGAAACATCTGTTCAAGATGTTTCTTAGTGAGGACCTCTTGTTCACTTTTAAATTGAAGGAAGCGTTCTTCAATTTCCTGAACCACCTCTTTTTCGCTGTTTAACCTTATCTCAAGGTCATCAGCCTTGTTTACCGTAGCATAGAATGATGCTTTCAGTAAAAGTGCAAATTAAGCCAGCTTTTCATAGCTTGACTTTGGTCTGTCTGTAGAGGTCACACTCTCTGCAACCTCCTTCAGCTCGTCCAATAACTCTTTTGAGTTCATGCTGTCCACCTGTTCACCATATGGATGTAAGGATTCTGTGAGCAGCGACAACGCTCCCTCTAACCAATCCTTCATCTCACAAGGATCAAAATCCTTTTCTATCACACCTGCCATGGTTATTCACTGTTTAGCACTTATCTGATTAAACAGTTGCCAACTTCAGATTATTTTAACAGGTAAATATTTGTATTCAAGTGTCAGTGAGTTTCACACTATTTTAAGCTCTGGGTTTACTCAATAGTACTGTCTAA
>NW_023631991.1:0-1451 GCF_014905685.2 Nematolebias whitei | reverse complement strand
GTCAGTTTCCCTAATTTGGAGGCCAGCTTTGGTCAAATCATCTAACCGTAACCCATTGCTTCTGGCCACGACTCCTATTGACCCGTTGCTTCTGGCCACACCTCCTAACGGCCTGTTGATTCTGACCACGCCTCCTAAAGGCCCGTTGCTTCTGACCACGCCTTCTAACGGCCCGTTGCTTCTGACCATGCCTCCTAACGGCCCACTGGTTCTGACCATTCCTCCTAACAGCTGTTGCTTCTGACCACGCCTCCTAACGGCCCACTGGCTCTGACCATGCCTCCTAATGGACCACTAATTCTGACCACACCTCCTAATGGCCCGATGGTGCTGACCACACCTCCTAACGGCCCACTGGTTCTGACCATGCCTCCTAATGGCCCGCTGGCTCTGACCATGCCTCCTAACAGCCAATTGGTTCTGACCACGCCTCCTAACAGCCCGTTGCTTCTGACCACGCCTCCTAACGGCCCACTGGCTCTGACCACGCCTCCGAATGGCCCACTGATTCTGACCACACCTCCTAATGGCCTGATGGTGCTGACCACGCCTCCTAACGGCCCACTGGTTCTGACCACGCCTCCTAACAGCCAATTGGTTCTGATCACGCCTCCTAACAACCAATTGGTTCTGACCATGCCTACTAATGACGTGTTGGTTCTGGCCATGTCTCCTAACGGCCCACTGGCTCTGACCACGCCTCCTAATGGACCACTAATTCTGACCACACCTCCTAATGGCCCGATGGTGCTGACCACACCTCCTAACGGCCCACTGGTTCTGACCACGCCTCCTAATGGCCCGCTGGCTCTGACCATGCCTCCTAACAGTCAATTGGTTCTGACCACGCCTCCTAACGACCTGTTGCTTCTGACCACGCCTCCTAACGGCCCACTGGTTCTGACCATTCCTCCTAACAGCCCGTTGCTTCTGACCACGCCTCCTAACGGCCCGTTGCTTCTGACCACGCCTCCTAACGGCCCACTGGTTCTGACCATTCCTCCTAACAGCCCGTTGCTTCTGACCACGCCTCCTAATGGCCCACTGGCTCTGACCACGCCTCCTAATGGACCACTAATTCTGACCACACCTCCTAATGGCCTGATGGTGCTGACCACGCCTCCTAACGGCCCACTGGTTCTGACCACGCCTCCTAACAGCCAATTGGTTCTGATGACGCCTCCTAACAACCAATTGGTTCTGACCATGCCTACTAATGACCTGTTGGTTCTGGCAATGTCTCCTAACGGCCCACTGGCTCTGACCACGCCTCCTAATGGACCACTAATTCTGACCACACCTCCTAATGTCCCGATGGTGCTGACCACACCTCCTAACGGCCCACTGGTTCTGACCACGCCTCCTAATGGCCCGCTGGCTCTGACCATGCCTCCTAACAGTCAATTGGTTCTGACCACGCCTCCTAACGACCTGTTGGTTCTGACCACGCC
>NW_023631990.1:0-1452 GCF_014905685.2 Nematolebias whitei | reverse complement strand
GCTACTATTAGCTTTTAATTAGTCAGAAGCTAAAAGCTAGCTAGCAACAAAGCAGCAAAAGGGTAGCTAAAAGCAGCTAAGCTTGACACTAATTCCTGTTAATTTACTGTAACATTGTGTTTGGTAAATGTTCAATTTCCATTTCCCAGTTAGCAGAAACAGCATCTCACAGCTCAGTATTTTTGCCCAGAACAGCCTTGTAAAAGAGATTAATTATCTCAATGAATTTCTTCCTGGTAAAATGAAGGTTTAAAAAAAAAAAAATTGTACCAACAGCCTGCTCCAACCTGTCCAGTCCATATTCCTTTTATTAGAATTCAGAAAACTGGCAATCTTAGACAAGTACAGTAGAAGGTGTCATAGTGTCACTGACGATGGGAGAAAAAAAAAAAAGGAGGTGGTGGTTCATGAACTAAAGCCTCTTTAATAAATTTCCACACCACATTTTCATGGTTAAAGTGACTTTTGAGATGGTTTGTAACCAGTGTAATGAAAAAAAATAAAATAAAAATCAAGACTCATGTCTGATAGAAAAATAATTTGTTACCATTCCTTTCAGCTAAAGCCAAACTATACCAGCTGTCTCAGTTTTTCCAGAGCGTTATACTGGGCAGTGCAGCTTACAGGATTACAAGTGAACCATCAGTCTTTCATAATAAGAGGAGCCTTGACTTGAGCTGCAACCTCAGCCCCCATGAGTTCCTCTACAATCGTCAGGGCGAACTCAAAGCTGGTTCCTGGCCCACGGCTGGTGATGTAATGGCCATCCTTCTGCACTCGGGCCTCTGAATATTTATAGTGGTCTAAAAAAAGACAGAGCAAAAGAAACTACAGGCGTCAGAGTACTTGAAGCACGTGCAGTATAAACACAAACTGGGATCATCTGAACAGACTTGATTCTAGTATGTTCTGTCAAATTCCTGCTTTACCTCCAAATGCTGTGCTATCCAGCTACACTGGAATGATTCTCCACAGGCAAACTAAATGCTTGAACAGCACCATCTGCTGCGTGTCACAAGTGGTTACAATTCTTACTGCTGTACTACTCCTTAAGCAGATTTAAAACCATTGATGGTACAAAAATATATATATTTTTTTACCGTCAACCATCATCTTCTCCTTCATGGCAGGATGTGTAGTGACTGTGCTGCCATAGCCTATTCCATGTGCCAAAAGAGCAGTGGGACCTGAGAAAGGGCAAAGTTGTTTAAGGTTTTAATTTCTTTTTATTTTAGCCGTTATATTAAGTAAGACAAACTTATTTTGCTTGTGCAATTTCTAGTTTTCATACTTATGTTGTTGTCAACAAAAAAGAAAATATTAGAATGCCCCACCTTAAAGTTCAGCACAAAGAAACCTTAAAACCGTACAATTCCATCAAATACAGTAGATTTGCGTAAATAAAAACCGAGTGGCACATGTACAAAATATCTAATAATACTTGTGTCCTAA
>NW_023631989.1:0-1452 GCF_014905685.2 Nematolebias whitei | reverse complement strand
AACAAAACAAAAATAACTCTAACCTCTCGCTTAAGCGTGTTTATCTGGAAATGACTGACACACATTGTCCTAGTGGGCAATTTTTTAATTATTATTATTACTATTTTCTATTTTTGCTTTTTCTTATCTTCTTCTCTCCAGCTTTCTGAGGCCCCCCTAGCACCCCATTGGGGGGCCACAGCCCCCACTTTGAAAAACACTGGCCTAAACTCCTCTTCATAGTAGAAAAACAAGAGTTTCAAATAAAATATCTGCAAATTTCACCACAGTCAATGAAACAACACAAAACATTTAATAATAATAAGAAAAACACACAACATCTAAACAAAAATTGCAAACAAACAAGATCAACACATCAAGACTACTGTATACTGAAAATAAAAGATTTCCATTTTTTGTTTCACTTGTTACCCATACATTTTAATTTTTTAGTTTTACATTCTGTCTGAGGTTTTTAACAAAATATTCTTGTGTTTCTTTTGCTTTTTTATTTATTGTTTACTCTAATTTTAGACTGAATTGTGTATAAATGTGTTTAGTTTTGTGGCTAATTCACAAAATGCAATGTGGAAACGGTTTTGTGCTCTGCAACACAAAACATGCCGGTGAGCACCAACAAATTAATTTTGTATATTTTGTGCTTAAACTAAACCATTTTGAAGCAACAAACTGGGATTTTCAATCATATTTTGGTACATCTACTGTTTGAAACCATTAGATGAAACACTGTGCCAAGTCGTACATTATGCTCAAGAAAAAAGACACATGGGAAGAAGTGGTCTGCAGCATGGCGGCCTGCGCTGACAGAGGGGCAGGACCAGCTGCCACACATGCGGCACATTGCAGAAAACTGAAGTGAGACATTCACAAGAGCTGATTTATTTATTTTTTTTTAAAGACGAGGACACGAAGGACAAAGTGAAATAAAAATGGGAGAGAGACAAAGAGTGATGCTTGTGGAGGCAGCTGAGAGGCTGAAAGTAAAGAGATGCAGTGAGGAGAGGAGAGGAGAGGAGAGGGGGGAGTGGACATGTTGTACCGCGGGTCCCCTCTCCAGTCATGACTGAGCATCACCCTCACCATGACGGAGCTCCCGTTCCCATGACAACCCAGCATGTCAGATGGAGGGGAACTGGCAGAGGGATGCAGAGATAAAGAGCTGCTACTTACGGGGTTTTCATCGTGCCGTTCCTCTGCAAAGATGTGTCTGACATGGCTGCAGCATCCACCTCCGTCCTGCTGCACTCCTGTCCCCGGGTGTCCTTTCACCAGAGTTGTCTCCTCTTCTTCCTTGTCTTCCTCCTCCCCTCCTCCTCCCTCCTCCCTCCCTTCTTCCTTCCTCTGTCCTCCTGCCTTCTCGGTGTGTGTTAGGATGTGCTGGAGATGCTGCTGCAGCTCCTGCATCACCTCCCTCTGCTAGCAGGAGGGAATGGGTGTGTGCGTGTGTGTGTG
>NW_023631988.1:0-1452 GCF_014905685.2 Nematolebias whitei | reverse complement strand
TCATAAGGCCGATGAGGAGGAAGAGATGAGGCCTTCTGTTTACTAAAAACTTGGGCCAGGTCGTGATACTCGGGGGGAATAGATGATAAGTCAATCTCCTCTGTGAGTGAGTCAGGTCGGGAGTGTTTGGAGATACTGGAACGAAGGCAGTGCTTAAGGCACCTGTCACTCCATTTTTCTACCCTCCCTATCTCCCAGTTTATGTGGGGGTTATGATGCTTCAACCAGGGGTACCCTAAAATACACTGGGTGTTGGGTGAATCGAATACAAAAAAGTCAACGTATTCGTGGTGGTTCCCAGAAGTTATAAGGTGCAGTTTTGACGTTTTAAAACGGATCTGCGCCAGGGTCTCACCAGTGACTCCTGCTATGGAAACAGGAGGGATTTCTTGAAGAGGTAGTGAAAATTCTTGGACCAGATTTTGGCTGATTAAATTTTGCTCAGCACCAGAGTCGATCAAAATTACAACAGGGAAACGGTTTTGATTAATTTGGATGACTGTGGGAAGTGTAAGTCTATGAGAGGGAGTGAAAGAGGACGTGCCCACAAGTATCTCCCTCTTTACCAGCGGGCATCTTAGTTTCCCTGAAACGGACAAGATGCTACATAGTGTCCATCTTTTCCACAATAAAAACACAATCTTGACTCCCGACGTCTTTGTCTTTCGTCAGGTGTTAGACGAGTACGTCCCACCTGCATAGGTTCTGGCTCCGGCAGCGTTGTGTGCGTCATTGGAACCGGATTCAAGCAACCCTGGGATTTGTAGTCCTCTAAAACCGGCTTGTAGTTGCGAAACCCTCCTGATGACGCAGCAAAACCGGAAGAGGCGGCCCTCTGGGAGTTTTAGTCCCGTTCTCTACGTCGCTCCCGGAAACGTTCGTCCAGAGATATTGCCAAATTTACTAAGGCGTCAAAACTAGGTGGCTCATCTCGTGCCGCAATCTGGTCTTTAATATAATCGGACAAGGAATTTAAGAACGTACCTTGTAACGCTCTCTCGTTCCATCCGGTCTGTGCGGCGAGAATGCGGAACTCAAGAGCATGTTCGGATACAGGTCGCCGGCCCTGACGTAATCCCAGCAAACGTTTCTCTGCATTGGGTTGTTGCAGCGGACGATCAAAAATCCTGCGGAACTCGGTGAGAAGAGTGTCGAAAGAAACAGTATCCATGTCATGTTGAAGTAGAAATGAAGTTGCCCACCGGAGAGCGTTACCTTTGAGTTGGCTGGAAAAGTACGTGATTTTAGCGATGTCCGTGGAGAAGCGCAGAGGGGCCCCCTTGAAGGCGAGTTTGCATTGTAGGAGGAAGCCTTCACATAGATAGGGGTCTCCGGAAAAAAGCTCTGAAGGTTTGATTAACAGTTCTTCATTAGTTAGTTTACTTACTGGACTGGTGTCGGTGGAACTCGTTGCTGGTGGGGCAGCTGGGGCTGTAGAAGGAGAGGGTGCCA
>NW_023631987.1:461-1452 GCF_014905685.2 Nematolebias whitei | reverse complement strand
TATCTATCTATCTATCTATCTATCTATCTATCTATCTATCTATCTATATACAGGTCCTTCTCAAAAAATTAGCATATTGTGATAAAGGTCATTATTTTCCATAATGTAATGATAAAAATGAAACTTTCATATATTTCAGATTCATTGCACACCAACTGAAATATTTCAGGTCTTTAATTGTTTTAATACTGATGATTATGGCATACAGCTCATGAAAACTCAAAATGCCTGTCCCAAAAAATTAGCATATTTCATCCCACCAATGAAAGACAAGTGTTTTTAATACAAAAAACGCCAACCTTCAAATAATCATGTTCAGTTATGCACTCAATACTTGGTCGGGAATCCTTTTGCATGAATGACTGCTTCAATGTGGCGTGGCATGGAGGCAATCAGCCTGTGGCACTGCTGAGGTGTTATGGAGGCCCAGGATGCTTCGATAGCGGCCTTAAGCTCATCCAGAGTGTTGGGTCTTGCGTCTCTCAACTTTCTCTTCACAATATCCCACAGGTTCTCTATGGGGTTCAGGTCAGGAGAGTTGGCAGGCCAATTGAGCACAGTAATACCATGGTCAGTAAACCATTTACCAGTGGTTTTGGTACTGTGAGCAGGTGCCAGGTCGTGCTGAAAAATGAAATCTTCATCTCCATAAAGCTTTTCAGCAGATGGAAGCATGAAGTGCTCCAAAATCTCCTGATAGCTAGCTGCATTGACCCTGCCCTTGATAAAACACAGTGGACCAACACCAGCAGCTGACATGACACCCCAGACCATCACTGACTGTGGGTGCTTCACACTGGACTTCTGGCATTTTGGCATTTCCTTCTCCCCAGTCTTCCTCCAGTCTCTGGCACCTTGATTTCCGAATGACATGCAAAATTTGATTTCATCCGAAAAAAGTACTTTGGACCACTGAGCAACAGTCCAGTGCTGCTTCTTTGTAGCCCAGGTCAGGCGCTTCTGCCACAGTTTCTGGTTCAAAAGTGGCTTG
>NW_023631987.1:0-361 GCF_014905685.2 Nematolebias whitei | reverse complement strand
GACCAACACCAGCAGCTGACATGGCACCCCAGACCATCACTGACTGTGGGTGCTTCACACTGGACTTCTGGCATTTTGGCATTTCCTTCTCCCCAGTCTTCCTCCAGACTCTGGCACCTTGATTTCCGAATGACATGCAAAATTTGCTTTCATCCGAAAAAAGTACTTTGGACCACTGAGCAACAGTCCAGTGCTGCTTCTCTGTAGCCCAGGTCAGGCGCTTCTGCCGCTGTTTCTGGTTCAAAAGTGGCTTGACCTGGGGAATGCGGCACCTGTAGCCCATTTCCTGCACACGCCTGTGCACGGTGGCTCTGGATGTTTCTACTCCAGACTCAGTCCACTGCTTCCGCAGGTCCCCCAA
>NW_023631986.1:0-1452 GCF_014905685.2 Nematolebias whitei | reverse complement strand
TTTGTTGTTTTCAACCAGTTTGACAAGACTGTCAATATATATATTGGAAAAAAAAAAAAAAAAAAAAAAATATATATATATATATATATATTTTTTTTGTTAATATATATACCATATTTTCTGGCCTATAAGTCTCATATTTCCAAAAATGTCTAATAATTTGGAAAAAATCCTTAAATACGTCACTTCACCGTATAAGTCACATCTATTATGTGTCACCGCTGACACGTTACGTTTGCGGCGCATCATCGCTGACAACCAGAAAATGTGGGCCGGTGTTATGCCAAAGATCAATTGGTTGCCAAAGGGCAGCCATGGGAGCATGCACGGGAGGACTTTAACAAGAACTTAACAAGATAAACATTTAAAAACAATTATTTGTTTGCTTGAAATTATAGTAAAGGTGTGTCTCAGTTGAACTTTTACTTAATAAATGCACTTCAATGGTCAAATTAGCTGCAATTCGCCAGGGCAGCACAGCAAAATGAAGCTGATTAGACGGTTGATCCAGGCAAGCTGGACAAAGGTGGCAGTCTATGGCAAGCCGATTGTGTCATTAATAACCACTTTTACCCATTACATGACAACGGCATGCTGTACACCTTTAGTGCCATACTACTTGAGTGCCATCTAGCGGCTGAAAATGGTAGTGTTCAATATTTTCAATGTCAGAATGAATGAAAACGGTCATATCTCAGTCAAAACTTGATTTATAAGTATGGGGAAAAAAAATCCATAAATAAGTCGCTTTGGCATATGAGTCGCAGGGCATGCAAATTAGGCAAAAAAAGTTGCAACTTCAAGGCTGGAAAATACGGTATATACATGCTAAAATAAATATAGCATTTTTACTTCGAAAATTTTTACTTATTGCAGAGGGGTCCGGAACGTTACCCCCACGATAAACGAGGGACTACTGTACAGTAATTTATTTTATGTGGTGCAGCATTTCTAGCATTTATGGTAATTCCCTCATCTAGCATGTTTCTCTGCTTCTTTCAGAAGAACAAAGCTGCCAGTAAAACAACATGATAAGTAAAGAAAACTAGCATTTATGTCACTAAAATAAAACCTAAATATGCACGTTCTGGATCTCTGTTAGTAAAGCTTGTAGTACTTTTACCAAATCCAAATTGCGTCTCCATCAAGGATTTTAGTTCTGCAGAGGCAGAGCTTAAATGGGGGGTTCCACAGGGGTCCATCCTGGGTCCCCTCCTATTCTCTTTATACCTGCTGCCGCTTGGTGCTATTTTTCGGAAACACAACATGCCCTTCCACTTCTACGCCGATGACTGTCAAATTTACTTCCCCCTAAGACACAATGGTACATGCTCTATTCAACCTCTGCTCGACTGCCTGGCTGACATCAGGGACTGGATGGCTTTAAACTTCTTAAGTTTCAATGAAAAGAAGTCTGAAGTCATGTTGTTCCCTCCCAACGACACGATCACA
>NW_023631985.1:727-1452 GCF_014905685.2 Nematolebias whitei | reverse complement strand
GTATTACATGTTTACTATAAATTACATGTTTATTACATGTTTAATATGTATTACATGTTAACTATGTATTACATGTTTACTATAAATTACATGTTTATTACATGTTTAATATACATTACATGTTTACTATGTATTATATGTTAACTATGTATTGCATGTTTACTATGTTTTGCATGTTTATTATGTATTACATGTTAAACACGTATTATATGTTAACCACATATTACATGTTAACTATGTATTACATGTTAACTATATATTACATGTTAACTATGTATTACATGTTAAATATGTATTACATGTTTACTATGTATTACATGTTTACAATGTATTACATGTTTACTATGTATTACATGTTTACTATGTATTACATGTTTACTATGTATTACGTTTACTATGTATTACATGTTAACTATATATTGCCTGTTAACTATGTATTACATGTTTACTATGTATTACATGTTTACTATGTTTACTTGTTTACAATGTATTACATTTTACTCTATCGCATGTATACTATGTATTACATGTTTACTATGCCTTACATTTTTACTATGTATTACATTTTAACTATATATTACATGTTAACTATGTGTTACATATTTACTATACATTACATGGTTACTATGTATTACATGTTTACTATGTATTAATGTTAACTATGTATTACTTGTTTAGTATGTATTACATGTTAACTATATATTACATGTTAACTATGTATTACA
>NW_023631985.1:0-717 GCF_014905685.2 Nematolebias whitei | reverse complement strand
ATGTATTACATGTTAACTATATATTACATGTTAACTATGTATTACATTTTTACTATGTATTACATGTTAAATATATATCGTTAACTATATATTACATGTTAACTATGTGTTACATGTTTACTATGTATTAGATGTTAAGTATATGTTACATGTTAACTATGTGTTACATATTTACTATGCATTACATGTCTACTATGTATTACATGTTTACTATGTATTACATGTTAACTATGTATTATGTTTACTATATATTACATGTTTACTACATGCTAACTATGGTTACATGTTTACTATGTATTACATGTTTACTATGTATTATATGTTAACTGTGTAGCACATATTTACTATGTATTACATGTTTACTATGTGTTACATTTTTCCATGTATTACATCTTAACTATGTGTTACATGTTTACTATGTATTACAAGTAAACAATGTATTATGTTTACTATATATTACGTTTACAATGTATTACATGTTAACAATGGGTTACATGTGTACTTTGTGTTACATATTTACTATGCATGACATATTAACTACAGGTCCTTCTCAAAATATTAGCATATTGTGATAAAGGTCATTATTTCCCATAATGTAATGATAAAAATGAAACTTTCATATATTTCAGATTCATTGCACACCAACTGAAATATTTCAGGTCTTTAATTGTTTTAATACTGATGATTATGGCATACAGCTCATGAAAACCCAAAATG
>NW_023631984.1:0-1452 GCF_014905685.2 Nematolebias whitei | reverse complement strand
GTTTTCATGCTTGACACTATGTCTGTATGTATGTTTTCAAGCTTGTCATTGTGTCTGAAGGGATATTTTCAAGCTTGCCAATGTGTCTGAAGCAATGTTTTCAAGCATGTAAATTATGCCTGAAGGGATTGTTTCAAGCTTGCCTCTATGTCTGAAGGGATGTTTTCAAGCTTGTCATTGTGTCTGAAGGGATGTTTTCAAGCTTGTCACTATGTCCAAAGGGCTGTTTTTAAGTTGGCAAATGAGTGTCAAGTGATGTTTTCAAGCTTGTCATTGTGTCTGAAGGGATGTTTTCATGGTTTCCACTATGCCTGAAGGGATGTTTTCAAGCTCGCCACAGTGTCTGAAGTAATGTTTTTAAGCTTGCCACTATGTCCAAAGGGCTGTTTTCAAGCTTGGCAAATGAGTGTGAGGTAATGTTTTCAAGATTGCCAATGTGAATAAAGCAATGTTTTTTAAGCTTGTAAATTATGCCTAAAGGGATTGTTTCAACCTTGCCACTATTTCTGAAGGGATGTTTTCAAGCTTGCCACTTTGTCTGAAGTAATGTTTTCAAGCTTGCCACTATGTCTGAAGTAATGTTGTCAAGCTTGCCACTATGTCCAAAAGGCTGTTTTCAAGCTGGCAAATGATTATGAAGTAATGTTTTCAAGTTTGCCAATATGGCCAAAGGGCTGTTTTAAAGTTGGCAAATGAGTGTCAAGTGATGTTTTCAAGCTTGTCATTGTGTCTGAAGGGATGTTTTCAAACTTTCCAATGTGTCTGAAGCAATGTTTTCATGCATGAAACTATGTTTGAAATGCTGTTTTCAAGCTTGTCATTGTGTCTGAAGGGATTTTTTCATGGTTTCCACTATGCCTGAAGGGATGTTTTCAAGCTCGCCACATTGTCTGAAGTAATGTTTTTAAGCTTGCCACTATGTCCAAAGGGCTGTTTTCAAGCTTGGCAAATGAGTGTGAGGTAATGTTTTCAAGATTGCCAATGTGAATAAAGCAATGTTTTCAAGCTTGTAAATTATGCCTAAAGGGATTGTTTCAAGCTTGCCACTATTTCTGAAGGGATGTTTTCAAGCTTGCCACTTTGTCTGAAGTAATGTTTTCAAGCTTGCCACTATGTCTGAAGTAATATTGTCAAGCTTGCCACTATGTCTGAAAGGGCTATTTTCAAGCTGGCAAATGATTATGAAGTGATGTTTTCAAGATTGCCAATGTGAGTAAAGCAATGTTTTAAAGCTTGTAAAATATGCCTAAAGGGATTGATTCAAGCTTGCCACTATGTCTGAAGTAACATTTTCAAGCTTGCCACTATGTCCAAAGGGCTGTTTTCAAGCTGGCAAATGATTATGAAGTGATGATTTCAAGTTTGTCATTGTGTCTGAAGGGATGTTTTCAAGCCTGCCACTATGTATGAAGTAATGCTTTCAAGTTTGTCAATATGTCCAAAGGGCTGTTT
>NW_023631983.1:0-1452 GCF_014905685.2 Nematolebias whitei | reverse complement strand
TTATCAACATTTGTAAAATAGTAATGATAATAAAAAGAGAGTGTTCTTCCACTTGAATTTTCAAGAAAGAAAGTCTCAGGATGGGTGAACCTGTATTTCTGGATTCAAATCAATGAAATGACAGTTCCTGTCCCACAAGGTTCTTAAGGTCAAGAGTTTTGACCTCAGATTAAGTTCACTACACCAACTCCGTCCAAATCAGGTCTTAGGTACAAGTTTCTCTTGAATGAGACTTCGTGACCTGTATAAACGAAAAGTTAAAACGTCAATATTTTGCTCAGGGGTGAGGAGCATTATTCGTCGTCCTATTAGGTTTAGAGGTAATAAAACAATTTTAATCTCAGAGCAATTGGAAAAGGGCAAATCATCTAGCACACCCACAGTAGTACTCCTGTGTCATGTTTTGGCACCTGTCTTAAAATGAGCCTATGTGAGTGCTTATTATCAAAGCCAACTGCAGTTTTGATCACGACACTAAGGCGCTCGGATGACCATCACAGACCAAATGTGGGGTTGACACCTCCGCCAGGCTGCAGTTGATGTTAGTGACCTTGGACAGATGGACCACCAGCTTCTCTTTCAGCCTTTCTGTCTTCAGTTTGTCTCCCTTGGTCTGGAGACCAGTTCAGCTTTGTGCAGCAGTTCATAGCTCAGCATACAGTGAGACTTGACTGGATGTTCCCGCTGTTGACAAAATCCAGGACCCCCTCTGGACAGTTAATTCAGTTTGTTGTTTGACTGATAGATCTTTGCTTTGTTTCCATAGTGAAAAGTCATATTGCTTGGCTGACAATTTCTTTGTTGTTGTGTCAGTGGTGCTCAACTGACAGTTTCTTTGAAACGTCCCATTGGTCAGTTCCCCAGACCCAACTTCAGTGTCCACCTGAACACATCTGGTATCCGATCCGGCACCCAGCACTAGAGGGTCATGATCAAAACTCCGATGGATGCTCTATGTATCTGAAGACTACCTGTATGTGTTCTGTGGGCCTAGCCAGACTCACCTCCCCAATCCACAGCTCTGTCTTCTCAGGCTGCTGAGAAGGAAAAATAAACAATCCAATTGTTAAAAATTTGTTATCAACATTAATCATCTGTTAGCAAGCTCTAATCTGGGACCACAGCGTTTACCTTCAACAGAGTCATTCTGGTGTCCTGGATTGCACAACGGATGTTCTAACCGCTCAATTACATAAGAGTGAAAACTTTCATCAAACACTGCACAATCCAATTCTTTACGCCTACTGCATAAAATATTCCATTCAAAATAATGTCTTCAATCTTTTAGAATATGTGTTTTGACTCACCACCTGACAGTGAGGACCACTCTCAGGTCTACATTATCCATTTAGACTTTGTAAAGGTTTAGGCAGCATGAGTATATGTAATCACTGCTTGTTATATCCCAAATCTGCAAATTCTTCCATCTCATAACTATGCTTGTTCACTGCA
>NW_023631982.1:0-1452 GCF_014905685.2 Nematolebias whitei | reverse complement strand
TTGATGGGTCAAATTTAAATGACGTCTCACGTTTGCATTTCCTTAAACTCAATGCACGTTTTATTCAGTCCAGAAAAATGAGGAACTCGCGTTAAATGATGAATACATCCCAGCATCTGTTCATCTACAACTGGTGGCCCGTCACGTGCTCATAAAATGGACTGTAACTAGTGTGCTAATTGATTTTCATGTTGGCATGTGTTATAAAATAACAGTTGAACCGTGCGTCTTTACGCAGCCGGAGCTGCGCGCTTGGAGCTGCACCGCCTGAAGCGAAATGCTGCATGTTTTTAAGCGTGTTGGTCTGTGATGCTCAGAAAGCTCACAGAGAAGCTGAAATTGAGTCACAAGTCTTTATAAAGCTGAATTGTACGTCTGTATGTGTAACTTAAGCTGGCTTTGAGCTGTGGAAACGCTTCATTCTGTTTAAACTGTGTTCCGGACGCTTCTGGTCCGCTTCGGTTCTGTGGTTCCGACTCGGTTCTGGAGCTTCGAACGAGTTGTTTTAAATAGCTAGAAAGACGTTTTGTCACGGAGCGCCGTTCTCTGTGCAGCTCAGGGGGTTGTTTCGTTACAATTTTTAACAGAAAAAGTGCATTTTGATGGTTTAAAAGACGAAAAAGTGACGAACTATTTTACGCTAATCTAACTTGCTAGCTGGGTAATACGCTTCGTGGTTGGTTGTTTGCTGCTTTGTAAAGCTCTGATTTGCTGAGAAAGGTTGACTGACGTCACCTCCCCTCACCCCTACGCTGCGTCATTGGTTGAGAAAGACCGTGTGTAACGTTCTCATTGGATGAGGGACGTGTCAATCACGTCACCCGGAAATGAAATTCGTTTTCATAGGGAATAAAATCTGCTTTTTAACGCTGGAAAGCGCATTAAAGCTGTGTTCTGAAACGCTGTTTACATTCATTCGAAGCATATTCGCTGAAAGTTTGCCACGTTTGTGTAAAAAATCCGTTCAGAAGTGTTGGTTTTCACCGAAGCAAGCCGATGCTAATTTTAGCTAACAAGCTAACGACCGGACGCCACAGGAAGTTATAGCACCCCTAGTGGACGACACAAACAGTGTCTGAGTTAAAATAGTTGAGGATCTGCTGACATCTTGTGGAGAAGACGTGGGATCACAGGTTTTCACTTCGTTTTTAGGTGAAGAGTGACATTAAACGTTTTTATTTTCCTGAAAGGCAATTTTGGAGTTTAAAAACTTCCTCAAAGCTGAATAAAACACTGTTATCTTACATTTTAAAAAGTAATAGGTATTTATGCAAAGAAGCATTTACCAAAAAATTTTATTCACTGATAAATCCTTAAAACAGGTCCATAATAAAATTAGTAACTTTTTAAAAAAACAGATACAGTTACAAATATTCACAGAGTTGAACAGTTTACTCATTTTGCTTGAAGGATAATACACGTTTAATTGCAAAATCACTAAATAAGAGTAAA
>NW_023631981.1:0-1453 GCF_014905685.2 Nematolebias whitei | reverse complement strand
ACGTTTCGTCTCTCATCCGAGAGACGAAACGTTTCTACATTTTTTTGCTTTGTTTTGTTTTTTGTTTTTTTGAATGTCCAGAGGACCAGACTGAACTTTTTTGCAGTTTAGCAGAGAATTTAAAGAGCGCTCAGACTGTTGAGACTTTTAAATCTTTGCTGAAGACTCATCTGGATTTCTTGGCATTTGATCCACGCAGAGTTTGAGAATAAATTTTGAGCTGATTTTATTGTTGTTGTGTTTTTACTGTTAACTTTCTTATGTTTCTGAGTGGCACTCGCTGCTTTTTGTACTCTTTTTATCCGTCTTAACTGTAAGCACTTTGGTCAGCGGTTGTTGTTTTTAAGTGCTATAGAAATAAATTGACATTGAGTCTGATTCTGTTTCTCTGAATCTTTTATTTCTCTTAGTCTGAGTCTGAATTTTTGTGTCCCCGAGTCTCTTCTGTGTCTCGGAGTCTGAGTCTCTGACCGTCAGTCCATCTGTCTCTGTGTCTCCTCTGCTGTGTAATGAACTGTTCCTTGTGTTGTGTCCTCCAGCTGTGCACGCAGATCGAGCAGCTGGAACAGGAGAACCAACACTTGAAGGATGGGGGCGGAGCCTCTGTAACCAGTCCTCCTGCTAACTCCACCTCTGGCCCAGCAGATGGAGAGTTGCTCCGCCTCCAAGCTGAAAACTCCACCCTGCAGAAGAAAATAAAAGGTGAGGTGTCGGTTTGAGGTCGAGCCGGTCCAGACTCCTGCAGGTTTAAAGCTTCAGTTGCAGAACCCCCTCCTGGTTCTGATCCGTTGTTCCCTTGCAGCTCTTCAGAAGTGCTTCGACAAGGAGCAGACCGTCGCCCACGGCAACCAGAGTGCCGCGACAGAGAAGTCAGCTGACACCAACAGTGATGTCACAGTAGGCGGGGAGGAGGCGGGCTCAGATGGACCCAATGAGAGGTCAGGACAGGTGAGCAGAACCTGTTGGAGTCCAGCAGAGGATCAAAGACCTGGATTTAGATTTTGTTACATTTGTTTTTGTTTGATCTTTTAAAATCTAAAACATTTCGAACTTCTGAGAACAGAAAGTTCAGCCAAAGGGTCCGACTGTGGATCAGGTGGTTCTGACAGAACTGACCCGATAAGGAGGCGTTCTGCTTCCTGTTCTGAGACGTTTGTCGTTAACGAGCGTCGCTCTGATTGATCGACTCGTTTCCTGTTTCAGCTTCAACGAGCAGAGCGCCGCGCACACGGTGAGTCGGACCTTCACGCTTCAGCTCCAGAACACTTAGGGTTCTGGTTCTGGTTCTCTTGCTGTGAAAATTATGATTTAGTTTTTGACAAAATATAATTTTAAAAAGAAAAAGATTTTAAGGAAATGAAAAATAAAGAATTTAAACCATCAGAAACAAAGTTTGACCCTCAAGACCAGAATCCTGTTCCTGTTCCACCTGTTCCTCTGGTCCTCACCTCCT
>NW_023631980.1:0-1453 GCF_014905685.2 Nematolebias whitei | reverse complement strand
AACATGGCTAGTTTCACAGGAAGTGGGAACAATACGGAGATTGTTGTCACTTTTCAGCAGAACAGCAGACATCAATCACACGGCGGTGATTGAGAAACTTTGCTTCAGACATTTCTAACATATCTGTAATGATTTTAGGAGAAAGGAGAGTTTAAGATGGAAAATGGAGATTTATCTTACAGAGAGATGTGTGAGGGAATTTATCTGTGGTACCAGAACAACACGCTCTTTGGAGAATAAGCTTGGCCCACGGTACGCTTGGTCGAATAGGACTTTTACCTGGCAGATGATAATCAGCGTCGGTGTAGAGTTCCCTTCTGACACTTTCAGCGTCTCCGTGAGGACAGCCAAACCCCTAGGAGTCGTGTGAGGTTATCCAAACAGAAGTTATAATCCCCAAAACCGTCTCTGGATCATCTTGAATGCGTTTGCATCCAAGAACTCTGAACTCTTTACGTCTCCAACTCTTTCAAAGCTCTTTTCATCTCGTCACGTCTCGTCTCGACATGACCACGGAACTTTTAGACGACACTTCTCCGACACTTCTCTTGAGAACTGGGAAGTTGCCACATTTAAATGGGTTCGACTTCCGGTTCATTTGAGAGCTTTCTGATTGGTCGATGGACCAGAACAGAGGTGTGGTTTGTGATGTAAGGTGTTATGGAAAGTCAAGGATTGTTTAAAACAGACAGAAAGATTATTGGAGAAAACCAGTCTCAGTGGCGTCTCTTCTCCTAGTATCTGCTGTAAAAGTTAAACATGACATTTCTTTTCAGTAAACTTTTTAGTTGACCGAAGCCTGAACTTTGACACACACTTACAAACTTGCTCATTGAAGACAGCAAAATCAAGAAATGCATATTACCCTGATTTCTTCTTTGAATGAGGAATAAAAATCATTAGTTCTCTTCAACCTGTAAACATTGTTTGAACTAACACAATTTGATTATTAAAACATTTGTAAAATAGTAATGATCATAGAGAATTGTCATTTCTACTTGATTAATTCAAGAAAGAAAGTCTCAGGCTGGGTCAAACTGTATTTCTGGATGCAGATCAATGAAATGACAGTTTCTGTCCCATAAGGTCAGTTTTGACATAGGCCTAGTCCACTACATTTGCCAAAGGCAGAGGAGTCAAAATGATGGTGAAGATTCTCAGTCATCCAGGGCATGATGAATTCAAAAAGCATTCAATACAAAAACAACTGGACTTTATTTGCAACAGAAGACGTTTTGCTTCTCATCCGAGGAGCTTTCTCAATTCAAACAGCATTGAGTGAAAGATTCAGGTTATAAGGCTGAGTGAGATAAGACACACACACATATGTAGATTGGCAATGCACACCTAAACACCTTAACAGTAGGGGTTTCTTAAAGTCTTTGTTCCTCTAATTCACAGTCGATGCCCCTCTGTTCCCATCAGGTGTGAAAACCGGCTGGGAATCAGTCTT
>NW_023631979.1:764-1453 GCF_014905685.2 Nematolebias whitei | reverse complement strand
CTCACTGGTTTCCTTCCAGATGTGTTAAACAACTACTGGTCCCCTGATGTTTCCAGGTGTCTGTGGTCAGTGGATGAAAAGCCTGGCATGAACAAGATGATGCTGGAGATCATCATTTGACGAGAGCTCCCACCTTCTAACTGTGAAGAACAAGAGCAGCTCAGTGATTCCCTCAAGGCTCAGTGAAGGTGCTGAGAGCTGCAGAGAGGCTGATCCATGGAGCTTCAACACAGCAACCTCCAAACATGTCCACCCTCACACACATCGTCCATGAAGACACTGGACCAGAGCACAAGATAATAAGACGCTGATAACAACAACAACAATACACATTCACTAATGATTCATACAATTTTAAGTTTTTTTAATTGTTTGTTTGTTTTACAATTGAAAAACAGTTTGTTATCCACTGTTGTCATCACTCTTTGTTCAAATCCAGGTCTCTCTTGTAAATGAGTCCTATTGGCTCAATGGAACTAACCTGTATCAATAAAGGTTGAATGAATATATAGATACAAATAATGATTTATTCAACCTTTTATTTATACAGGTTGGCTTCATTGAGCCCCAAGGACTCATTTACAAGAGACCTGCTCCAGACAGAACAGTAAACAATGGCAATGATAAACTACAGTAAAAATGATAGCGATGATGTATATATATATATATTTATTAATATATATATATAT
>NW_023631979.1:0-664 GCF_014905685.2 Nematolebias whitei | reverse complement strand
ATCTTAATAAAAATGTATCAGTGACTGTGAGTTTTGCAAACGTGTCACAAGAATATTTTATTAGTGTTATTGTTAACCCCACCAAGAATATTTAAATACACTGACTAATGGCTGTACTCCTGAGATTTACAGAGGAAAAAATCGTGAGAATGAGTTTAGTATTCAGCTCTGACTGATTAAACGCGCAAATACTTCATTGCTCCTGAGAAACAGGTTACACTGAGTGGAGCGGTCGACCGTTCCAAGATGGCGGCCCTACATCTCGTCAGCGCCAATAATAGCGGTCAATGCTGTATCTATTGTTTATATGATATCTATGGTTTGCACACCAGCACACTTTCACCTACAGTACAGGAAGAGACACAACAACTATAACTATTTATCTGAGGAGCAGACTGCTCTGAATGTAACGTCATCGCAGAGCTTCCATATCTTATAACAGAATTAGGTTTTTACTTGAGAGCGACAGTCACATTAAAATAAAACTAACACCAGTACGCAATAGAACACGGTTTTAAACATAAAATAACGTATTATAAATCACATTTATTCCGACTAAAAGCTCCTAAATGTTCATGACAGGTGGCTCAACAGCTAGTAGCTAGTTAGCTTCCCTGCTAACAGCTACTTAGGGTTTAGCGCAACAAAAATGTCCACACTGGAC
>NW_023631978.1:0-1453 GCF_014905685.2 Nematolebias whitei | reverse complement strand
TAGACACGTTGTTAGTTTCTGTTAATGTGCTCTTCTTTGGCCTTCAAGGCCTCAATAGTAAAATTGGTCTGTCTCACCCATTCATTCAGCATAAGGGTCTGTGCCTTCTGCAGGATCTTACTTGCCCGGTGCCCACTGACCGAAGATTTTAGTTCCAGGCTCTTGGGAATGATGCCACTTTGTCGACATCTGAGGTTGAATCGCAAATGGTTCCTGTAGTCTGCCCTCTTCCTTGCTGTTTTCTCAAACTCTCTAACTAGTTTGAGGCAATCCTGGCTATTGAGCATGCACCAGGATATTTTGAACCACTTGGCCAGGATGTGGATCATGTAAGTGTGTGATGTGTTAAACTTTGATGTGTTAAACTTTGATTCTGAAAATAAATGACCACGTTCATTTTGATGGGTCAAAGATAAATAACGTCTCTTGTTACATTTTTAATTGTTCAATGCACGTACATTATACAGTCCAGAAAAATGAAAGAATCCGTTTAATTTATGAATATATATCAGCATATGTTCATCTACATCTGGCAGCCCGTCCGTACGTTTGTTCTACATCTGGTGGCCCGTGACGGGTTCATAAAATGGACTGTATTCGTGTGACAATTGAATTATCATGTTGGCATGAAAAAAGTGCAGATTCTGCGGAGTGAAATGCTGTTTTGAGCTGAGATGCTCAGAGAGCTGTGGAAACGTTATTCTGTTTGAACTGTGGTCCAGACGTGACTCTGGTCCGGCTCGGTTCTGATAAATTCGAACGAGTTGTTTTAAATGGTTGGAAAGACGTTTTGAGACCGGAGCGCCGCCTCCGTGCAGCTGGGAGCTGATTCGTTACATTTTTAACAGAAAAAAGTGCATTTTGACAGATCGAAGTGATCTACATCGACAGATCACTTCGATCTGTCAAAATGCATCGACATCGACAGATGTAGATGAACATATGCTGTCATATATTCATAAATTAAACGGATTCTTTCATTTTTCTGGAATGTATAATGTACGTGCATTGAACAATTAAAAATGTAACATGAGACGTTAATTATCTTTGACCCATCAAAATGAACGTGGTCATTTATTTTCAGAATCAAAATTTTAACATCACACATTTACATTAATTGGCAAAAATTGAAAATAACAACATAATTAATCAGCTTTACAACCAGGAAAACCATACGGCCATGATTTTCCGTTGCTTCACCACAGACATTTCTGAAAAATATCTGGATTAATTTGCTAGCAGATAGGAGAATTTTAAAGATGGGAAATGAAGTTTAAGTTGAGAGAGATGGGGAGGGAATTTGTCTGTTATAACCAGAAACAGCACGCTCCTTCTAGACCAGCTTGACCCAACGGTACACTTTGGTTGAGAACGACTCTTTTACCTTTGCAGATGATAGTTCAGCATTGGTGTAGAGCTTTCCTTTCAACTCTTTCAGCGTCTCCGTAAGAAC
>NW_023631977.1:0-1453 GCF_014905685.2 Nematolebias whitei | reverse complement strand
GCCCATCTGAGAGCTAACTGTACCCATGGGCATACTATGGCACTATACGGACATAGCTAATTACACAGGGCTTTCATATTCACAAAGTATTGGCCGTGCCCGTCTCGTACTTTTGGTGCCCCTTGGCTGTGCCCATGGGTATACCATGGCACCAAAGTGGCATGGACAAGGGGTATGGCATGGTACAAGACGGGCTCAGAAGTCAAGGTCGGACCTTAACGAGCTCAAACTTTCACCTAGTTACAGAGGAGGAGAGTGGGGGAGGGGTGGCATCAACTCAGAGGAGCCCAGGCTTTCATATGAGAGTCAGGTTCATCAATGTAAAACCTAAGGGTCACTGAGTAAAACACTCTTTTGTGTTTTGTGCTGTGTAGGAAGCACACACAGATGTGAATCAGGGCTTGTCGGATTTGTCTTTCCAAGACCTTTCCAACGATATATGGCTCATCTTTTTAGTGAGTTGCTAGCCGAAGTTATAAGTCGAAGAATGTTAGTTTTTATTACCATATTTTTTGCCATACAGGCAGCACCATAAATTCCTTCAGCATTAATCAAACTATTTCAAATTCACAGGGTATGTTAAGTATGGATACCTGAAGGTGCATGCACATTTTCACGTCTGTGCGTTAACCACGGTGTGCACGGGGGCCACATAAATATCCCATGTTAAGCCTATGGAGGTCCGTGATTAGCAAACTCTACGGCCCATTGAATGTCATGGAAAGCACGCACAGAGATGAGAGAGAGCTTGTTGGATTTGTATTAACCAGAGCTTGACATCAGTATCAAGATCATCCTCATAGGGCATCCTGATGCATGCTCAATAATCCAGGTAGAAAAATCTAAAAAAGTTAAATCTGGTCCTCTGAACATTCAAAAAAACAAAACAAAGCAAAACAACAAAAAAATGTAGAAACGAGAGACGAAACGTTTCTACATTTTTTTGTTGTTTTTGCTTTGTTTTGTTTTTTTGAATGTCCAGAGGACCAGATTTAACTTTTTTAGATCCTCATAGGACGTTCTTACGTGAAACTGTGAGCCAAAAGGTACCTCTCAGAGATGGCCTCAAATGAAAATAAAGGCTCAAGTATAAAAAAACTCATTACTTCCTTCAAAAATAGGCCAGCTACTTCAAATTTCCAGGATGTCATAAGCTGAGAGCCCACAAAGAACACTGAAAATTTTGTGTCCCTAGCTCTTTTCTTCTATGAATTATTGGCCATCCATCATTGTATTAATAAAGGCCTGACCTTTTGACCTTTTGAATTTGGAGGGCCTGTTGACCCCCTTAGGACCCTCCCAAAGAGCTCAAACTCACAGGTCCTGATCAGCATGACCCCCTGACCATGTTCTGTGAGTTTAGTGTCCCTCCTGCATTGTCCCTAGGATTTATGGGTAATTGGCTCTTCTGCCAAAATGGGGTTTGGTTGACCCACTAAGCAAAGTTTTTTGT
>NW_023631976.1:0-1453 GCF_014905685.2 Nematolebias whitei | reverse complement strand
TACACACACACACACACACACACACACACACACACACACACACACACACACACACACACACACACACACACACACACACACAAAGGTTATCTCATAAAATAAATGTCAGAGGTAATAACTTGAGAAGTATATTTATGAACCTGTGTATTAAAGGTGGACTAGTTCACAGCATCTACAGTTAGTGATGAACTGTTAATTTCTTTCTGTTCTAATTTGAAAAACCATACGAGTAATAAATGGTAAATGGAATGTACTTATATAGAGCCTTTACATCTAATCAAGATACTCAAAGCTCTTTACAACACAATCTGTGACCTCATTTACATCCACACACACTTTCATAAAGCACTTTACTACACACTACACCTGTCGCGATAAACAATAAATGAATTAATTACATGATAAATGAAAATTATTGACCTCATTTTCATTTACCTGCTTTATCGTTTCTTCATATCTCTCTCTTTCTAGTGAAGACACTGGATGACAAAAAGCTCAACTCCACTGACCCCCTCTTTTTTCTCTTTAAAATCCATTTTAACTATCCAAAATCACATGTTTGGATAGTTAAAAGCAGCTTAAGCTATGAGCTAAGACAACAGGCCGACCTCGGGAATAAACCTCCGTCTTGTCGAAGCTCCAAAATTCATGGTTGAAACCGGTGCCTTCAAGTAAAAAGTTGTTTTTCTCTGCAAAAAGAAGCTGAGAACGTGTTTACTGATTCTTTTTATTAAAAGCTTTGTGTGAAAAATGCTATGCTAAAAAGCTCAAACCACACCGAGCGTCCACCATGTCAGCCCATGTCAAGTCAAAGGCTCTCCCTCCCATTTTTCTTAAAAGAGATGCGCAGCTCAACTATCCATCCTCTGGTTCAAACCTTACACTGCCATCAGGTGGTCAAAAAAGGTACTACACATCAAACAAATCAACCCAAAAAAGTTCAATCTGGTCCTCTGGACATTCAAAGAATGAACTTTGAACAAAGAATGAACCAGATTGAACTTTTTTGGATTTTTCTACCTGGATTATTGAGCATGCATCAGGACAAGCAAATCAACATTTCTTCTAAAATATGACAATTATTGTTAAATTTCTAATAATATCATTATCGCAATAATTTCTGAGAAAATTAATTGTCCAGCAAAATGTGTTATTGTGACAGGCCTAATACGCACATATTCATACAGCTCTCTACTACACACGCATCCATACAGCTCTCTACTACACACGCATCCGTACAGCTCTCTACTACACACACATTCGTACAGCTCTCTACTACACACACATTCGTACAGCTCTCTACTACACACACATTCATGCAGCACTCTACTACACACTTTCATACAGCACTCTACTACACATATTCATACAGCTCTACTACACACGCATCCATACAGCACTCTACTACACACATTCATACAGCTCTCTACTACACACACATTCATGCAACACT
>NW_023631975.1:0-1454 GCF_014905685.2 Nematolebias whitei | reverse complement strand
GAGAGAAAAACATGCTGCTCTGTCCAAGAGGAAAGTTCTGCTCACTTGCAAACGCTGTCAAAAAGGACTTTTCTGAGAGTCCATTGTCTGATTTACTTTCATTCTTAAAATGCTTAGGCTAAGCCATTACAATAATAGGATATTGTAATGTCTTGTAGATCACTGTGTTAAATTTACTTATTTTGTTCATTTACTTTACGTACATGTACAGTGAACCCTCGCTATAACATGTTTCACCTTTCATGGTCTCGCTGCTTCACGGATTTACATTGTGCATTGTGTTCTGCATTCTGATTGGCTAAACAGTCTCTCCAGTACAGTAGTTATTTGTAAAAAAATGTGTATACAGTACTTTTATTTGTTAAACAAATGCTTGGGCCTATAAAAAGGTTTTGTTCTTTGGTTTGAATGTATTATGGAGTATTTCATTGTATAATAATTGTAAAAAAAATAAAGGTTACTACTTCACGGATTTCACCTTTTGGAACGTAACCCCCGTGAAAAACGAGGGTTCAATGTATTACTTTTTAATGTTTAAAATAAATTTGAGGTAATTGTTGAATGCGTGAAAATGATGGGGTTTATTTCCAGTGGCAGCCGGTCCAATGGGGCAGGCGGGACAGAAACCCACCTAAAAAATAAAATAAACAATAACTTGCCTCACCAAGTACTTCCGCCTAATAAATTATGTAAGTTACTTATTTACTTTGCTTGCTGCTTGCTCTTTTGTTCTGTGATTTTTTTCAACTTTTTTGACAATTTAAGTGGAACTTTAATTGATTTTTAGTGCTTCATCCTGATTTTTTTTAAATTATTTACCATAATGGGGCAGTAGTGTCCAATGACCCGCATTTGTCAAGTGGATATTAATATGTGACCGGTGAACATCCAGACATCCGAACAGGCAGGCTCAATGGGGCGTCTAGTTTTCTGCCCTGTGTCTGGTTTTAGTGCTGTTTTAGTGTCTGGTTGTTGCTATGACCTCTACCTAAGCCTGATGTGCTTAGGGGGGTTTGATAGCTCAAACCCAGGCATAGCTGCAGTGAAACCTGCTGAGAACAACAGTGGAGAGATTATGTTTGTAAACCCATTTAGAGCAGACAGAGGGGACTAGAATAGAAAACTGAGAAGAACAGAGAAAAGTCAAAGAACAGGACATTGTCCCCAACATGGAAGGACCTTATTTAAACCATTCTGTGGCTTGTGTGTGTGTGAGAGAGAGTGTGTGTGTGGCTGTGGTGCGTCAATGGTTGAAACAATGGTTTTACTGTTTCATTGAGATACCCAGTTGAATCTTTTACTTGACTTGGTAACGATCATTTTTCACTTTTATATTAGTTTAGTGTAACTTCAATGACCTTTTTTCTCCCTTTAACCAGTGTTAATCTGGAGTAATATTTCAGAAACATTACTTCATATCAAATTAAAAGTCCAATTCAGAAGCTGTGCATCTG
>NW_023631974.1:0-1454 GCF_014905685.2 Nematolebias whitei | reverse complement strand
GTGACATGAGTTGAGTGATTACTGAGTGTGCAGCATGACAGAGGAGCTGACAGAGAGCAGAGCTATGACAGAACCCCCCCCTCAAGGTCCGGCTCCTGAAGGACCACCAGGCTGGAGAGGGTTCAGTCGATGAAAGTCTCTAATGAGGGTTTTGTCCAGAATATTGCGTGAGGGCACCCAGGAACGTTCCTCCAGGCCGTACCCCTGCCAATCTACCAGATACTGGAGTCCTCTCCCCCACCTTCTGGATCGAAGAAGGCGTCGGACCGTGTAGGCTGGGCTCCCCTGAATGAGTCGGGCGGGTGGTGGGAGGTCGGTGGTGGGTCGAAAACGTGGCAGGACAAATGGCTTGAGTCTTGAGACATGAAACGTTGGATGAATGCGCATGGACCTGGGTAACTGTAAGCGAACAGAGACAGGATTGATTATTTTGGTAATCAGAAAAGGACCAATGAAACGTGGTGCTAGTTTCTTAGATTCCACACGGAGAGGAAGGTCCTTGGTGGAGAGCCACGCTTTCTGGCCCACCTTGTACAATGGTTGAGGCGTTCTCCTGCGGTTAGCCCCCCGAACGTACCTTTTGGTGGCCAAAATTAGGGCTCTCCTGGCTTTTCTCCAGACTCGCTGGCAACGTAAAATTACGAGTCGTGCAGAGGGAACCCGAGCTTCTCTCCCCTGGACTGAAAAAACAGGGGGTTGGAATCCATAGACAACATGAAAGGGTGAAATACCTGATGTAGAGGATGGAAGAGAGTTGATTGCTTGTTCAATCCAAGGGAGGTTGGACGTCCATTTCCTCGGGTCCCCCTCGCAGAGGAGCCGAAGCTTGGTCTCCACCTCCTGGTTGGTACGCTCAGATTGTCCATCCGTTTGGGGATGAAAACCTGACGAGAGGCTGACCGAGATCCCTAGCAGGTTGCAAAACTCCCTCCAGAACTTGGAAATGAATTGGGGACCTCGGTCAGACACAATGTTTTGGGGGAGCCCATGGAGCCTGAAAACCTCCTTGGCCATGATAACGCTGAGCTCCTTGGAAGAAGGTAACTTGGGGAGAGGAACCAGGTGGACCATTTTAGAAAAACGGTCCACAATGGTCAATAACACTGAATTACCTTCAGAAGGGGGTAATCCAGTCACAAAGTCCATAGCAATATGTGACCATGGGCGTGAAGGAATTGGCAGGGGTCGTAGCAGCCCGGCAGGTGGGCGATTGGAAGACTTGGCACGATTGCATTCGGGACATGACTTGACAAAGTGCTTGGTGTCCTCCGTAAGCGTAGCCCACCAGAATCGGGCGCGAATGAGTTGGAGGGTCTTGGTGATTCCTGGGTGACAGAACAACTTTGATGAATGGCATAATTCAAGAACCTCTTTTACCTTTTGATTGGGGACAAACAGGCGCCCCCTAGGCCAGGTGGGCTATGTTTTTCTCTCGGTTCAGTTTCACCCTCTCT
>NW_023631973.1:514-1454 GCF_014905685.2 Nematolebias whitei | reverse complement strand
GGCTTTACAGGCAGGATTAATGGTTAACAGTTTCAGTGTTCCTGCTAGTTGTGCCAAAGATGGATAGAACAGCAGACTTTTACTGTTACAATGTTTTTTGCAGGGAATAAAACCCACAGATCAATAGAGAACCCCCACCCCCGAGCTAACCTGCTCTGAGTACTACTGATGGATAACAGATGGGTTCACAGAGAATGTGTAGGTGTTTGTGTTACTATTTTTTTTATAAAACCACCCATTTTTCTCAAAAAATCTCCTCCAGTATTGTTGTTTTAGGATTTTTTTAATACTGTGTTTCAGTACATCTTATATCGATTTGCAATCACGGACCTTCTTCCTGGATAAAATGTCATGTTTTCTTTCCAGGGTGTGGGTGTTCTTGTGGAGCAGATACACGGCAGCGTTTCAATCAGAATTAATCTTCTGTGGGCCGTTGTTTCTCTGAAATTGAGTGGTTTTTTTGGGTTGTTTTTTTTCATGCGAGGATCTGAAAATGGATTATCGCAGCATGTTGGGAGTCAGAGAGCGTGTTTCTTGGCAGCTCTTATCCCATTGTGGTAAACTAACTGTTTGTGTGTGTTTTGAGAGGAGAGAAAGGAAGAGGAAGGAAGGAAAGGGCTGCAAGACAAAAACAGGGGGGATAATGAACTGAAGGAGTTATTCCAAAACATTTAAAAACACATTTCCCTCTCAGCTTCCATTTGGGTGTTGCTTCTAGAAGAAGGAGTTCTTTTCCCTCCTGTGGACTCTTACTGTTCAGAAAGGTGTGTCTGTGTGAACACTATGACCATAAGGGAGAATAGAGCCTCAAGGTGGTGTGGATCGATCCATCTGCACCTCTGTTTGTGTCTACCAGAAGCCTGAGTGTTTGAAACAGAAACTCCTCACATCCTCCAGAAGTCCAGCTTTATTCACATGGGTTGGTTGTGTATATTCTGTT
>NW_023631973.1:0-414 GCF_014905685.2 Nematolebias whitei | reverse complement strand
CGAGTCAGAATAACATTTTGTGTCACGTAGGTCAACACAGACGTGATGCATTAATGGGCTGTGGTAAAACAGAATTTAAAATTAGGGTCTCTCAAGGTGTGAAATGAATACATTCACAGACCTTTCTCAATATTACTATTTAAATCAATAATGCAGATATTTTGAAATGATGTTCCTTTAAACATAAAGTTATGCACATTTACTATCTTACCTGTCGTAGATGGCTTTTTTTTTTTTTAGCAAATTCAGTTTGGAGGAATAGTTGAATTTTGACCAGACTGACGAGCTAATGGCTAGTCCATGTGGAGCTAAGGCCAAGGTGGATTGCTGCATTTTAAAAAGACTTAAATAAAATAAAGACATAAAAATGGGCAGCCAGTGGCCAATACATGACACTAATATTTTAATTAGGGG
>NW_023631972.1:1365-1454 GCF_014905685.2 Nematolebias whitei | reverse complement strand
ACCACAGTATACAGACACCACAGTATACAGACACCACATTGTACAGACACCACAGTATACATATACTGTGGTATATGTATACTGTGGTG
>NW_023631972.1:0-1265 GCF_014905685.2 Nematolebias whitei | reverse complement strand
ATACATACAACACAGTATACATACACCACAGTATACAGACAGCACAGTATACATAAAACACAGTATACAGACACCACAGTATACATACACCACAGAATAAAGATACCACAGAATAAAGATACCACTGTATACAGACACCACAGTATACATATACCACAGTATACAGACACCACAGCATACAGACACCACAGAATAAAGATACCACAGTATACAGACAGCACAGTAAACATACACCACAGTATACAGGCATCACAGTATACATACACCACAGTATACATACACCACAGTATACAGACACCACAGTATACATACAACACAGTATAAAGACACCACAGTATACATACACCACAGTATACAGACACCACAGTATACATACACCACAGTATACATACAACACAGTATACAGAGACCACAGTATACATACACCACAGTATACAGACATCACAGTATACATACACCACAGTATACAGACACCACAGTATACATACATCACAGTATACATACACCACAGTATACAGACATCACAGTATACATACAACACAGTATACAGACACCACAGTATACATACACCACAGAATAAAGATACCACAGAATAAAGATACCACAGTATACAGACACAACAGTACATATACCACAGTATACAGACACCACAGAATAAAGATACCACAGTATACATACACTATAGAATAAAGATACCACAGTATACAGACTCCACAGTATACATACACCACAGAATAAAGATACCACAGAATACATAGGGCACAGTATACATACACCACAGTATACAGCCACCACAGTATACAGACACCACAGTAGACAGACACCACAGTATACAGACAACACAGTATACACACACAACATTATACATACACTACAGTACACAGCCACCACAGAGTTAAGATACCACAGAATACATACGGCACAGTATACATACACCACAGTATTTGAACACAACATTATTACATACACTACAGTACAAACAAACACCAAATTATACGTACACCATAGTATACACACACACCACAGTATACACACAACACAGTATACACACACCACAGTGTACATACACCACAGTATACACACACCACAGTATACACACACCACAGTGTACATACACCACAGTATACACACACCACAGTATACACACACCACAGTGTACATACACCACAGTATACACAAACCACAATATACACACACCATAGTATACATACACCACAATATACACACACCACAATATACACACACCACAATATGCACACACCACA
>NW_023631971.1:599-1454 GCF_014905685.2 Nematolebias whitei | reverse complement strand
AAAGGTTAAACCCCACTCCCTAGAACTGGAAGGAAGGCGTGCGTCGCCACCTCCTCCTAAAAAAGGCGAGAAAAAGCAGTCTTTTCAAACTAACAAACCACGTCATGAAGGTGCACGCTGGGACAAAAAAGCTCCTCTTTCAGAGGATGAACGTGATTATAGTAAATGGGATGTGCGTAGGACGCAAAGATATGGGAACCGAGAGGACCCATATAATCAGGGGAAGTCCGAAAAGGAACCCCCAAAAGACGTACCTAGCCGTCTCCCACCTCGGACGAAACGTACCGAGGCGAAAAAATCACAAAGGTTCCAGAAAAAAGGCCCTACACCTCTGAGCTTGGAAGAGACAGAAAAATTACGCGGGTTGTTAGAAGATTTGAAACACACTGACAAGGGAAGCCGACCTGGAGCACTATGCAGTGATGTAATCACTTTTACATCCCTGGGCGCGAATGACAACATTACAGTTGTCGGTGGAACACACCAAGACATTGCTGTTGTTGCCTCAAACAACCCCTCATCGGAAAAAGGGGGGTAAACACACACACAAACGATGACGAGTCATTGCAAACTGAACAATCAGAAACAGCTACTGCTGTGCTGACGGTTCAGACAAACCAAGATTACACAGACAAGGCTGAACGCGTGAAGAAGCGTCAGAAAAAACCCAAGAGGTTTCTGTGTAACTTTATCAGAAAGGGGGCCGCCAAAAAGGCGTACCTGTCAGTGACACTCGAAGGTGTCCTCACACACGAAGCACTTCTGGACAGTGGGGCAGACATAACAATTATGTCAGCTAAACTGTTCGAGGAGCTGAGGACAGCCGCTGCCGGTGTTAACAGGATAATACCTCTC
>NW_023631971.1:0-499 GCF_014905685.2 Nematolebias whitei | reverse complement strand
CCTCCTCCTAAAAAAGGCGAGAAAAAGCAGTCTTTTCAAACTAACAAACCGCATCATGAAGGTGCACGCTGGGACAAAAAGGCTCCTCCTTCAGAGGATGAACATGATTATCGTAAATGGGATGTGCGTAGGACGCAAAGATATGGGAACCGAGAGGACCCATATTATCAGGGGACGTCCGGAAAGGAACCCCCAAAAGACGTACCTAGCCATCTCCCACCTCGAACGAAACGTACCGAGGCGAAAAAATCACAAAGGTTCCAGAAAAAAGGCCCTACACCTCTGAGCTCGGAAGAGACAGAAAAATTACACGGGTTGTTAGAAGATTAGAAACACACTGACAAGGGAAGCCGACCTGGAGCACTATGCAGTGATATAATCACTATTACATCCCTGGGCGCGAATGACAACATTACAGATGTCGGTGGAACACACCAAGACATTGCTGTCGTTGCCTCAAACAACCCCTCATCGGAAAAAGGGGGGGTAAACACACACA
>NW_023631970.1:0-1454 GCF_014905685.2 Nematolebias whitei | reverse complement strand
CTCTCCTTCTCTCCCGGAAACGGTCATCGATTGAGATGGCAAGGTCTATCAGTTTGTCGAAAGTCTCGGGTTCATCTCGCGTGGCCAGCTGGTCTTTGAGAAAATCAGACAGAGCGTTAAGGAAAATACCTTGGAGGGCGGACTCGTCCCATCCTGTTTGGGCAGCAAGGATCCGAAACTCCAGAGCGAACTCCGTGGCATTACGACGGCCCTGTCGTAAATTCAACAACCGCTTGGCGGCATTAGATGTCTGCAGGGGACGGTCAAAAATACTGCGAAACTCTCGAAGGAAAAGTTCATAGGAAGCAGGGGGGTTATCATGACCCAAGAGGAACGAGTGAGCCCACTGGAGAGCGTTACCTTTGAGTTGGCTTACGAAGAAGGTGATTTTGGCCGTGTCCGACGAGAACTGGGAGGGAGCCCCCTCGAAGGCGAGTCGGCACTGGAGCAAGAAGCCGCCACATTGGTCAGGGTCTCCGGTGAAAAACTCAGATGGTTTAACGAATATTTGTTGAACAGGAGAAGTGGGACCAAGAGCCACGGGGGCTGGCGGAACGACTGGAGCTGAGGAGGCAGAAGCTTGCAGCTGACGTTTAATGGAATAAATCATACCTCCGAGCTCCTGAAGGTTGGACTGGACCGTTGTCTGGTGAGTCAGCACCTGATGAATAACTTTGTCCATCCTGTCGATCCGCTCCTCCGCGGGATCGGGGGTTGTCTGCTCGCTCTTGGTCTCATTCTGGGTCTGTTTTGGCTGGAGCATTTCTGTTAGGAGTGCACGGGGAACCAAGATGTTATGAGACCCAGAACGAGGCAGACACAGGGGAAATACAAAAGAACAGTGTTTATTATTTACAGTGAATTTAAAGCGTCCACAAGCTGCTTCTCAGAGGCTCCTGGAAAGAGGGACGACAGGTTAATAGTTGTCCAACGGGGAAGGCCAGAGTGGTTTGTTTAATGAGCGTTTGTCCTTACAGTCCAAAACCCGAGGAGGTGAGCCGGTCCTTCAGTCCAGGGAGAGCGAGCATCAGAGGGAAATCTAGCAAGGGTCCAAAGGGAAACAAGGAAGGCTGGCAACTGGAGGCAAAGAGGCACGAGGGATACCTGACAGGCCGAGGGATCCAGGTCAGGTCACGAGGGAGTCAAAAAAGCACGAGGAACCAGGAAACTGGAAAAAAAGCAAAGGTGAACAAATTCTTTTCACCAAGACATTTGCCTCACAACAGTACTATACCATAAGAGGTGAAATGCTCCAGCGATGAGTCACACCGGACTGCAGCCTTAAGTAGATGGAGAGGCTCATCAGGCTGATGGCTGCCAGGTGTTGGTAATCAGCGGCCATCAGCAAGGCAGGCTGCAGGCAGTGGGACCCTTACAACAACTGTGTCAACTCTTGAAACTGTGCCTGCAGTCAACCTACTTCACATATGGGGAGCAATATTATAGGCAGAAAC
>NW_023631969.1:0-1454 GCF_014905685.2 Nematolebias whitei | reverse complement strand
CTGGTTTTAGATGGGCGAGGTTCATTAATTCTGGTAATTTTATCGTAATCTGTGGTAGTGGGACCAAATCATGCTTGTCACAAGACGAAGAAAAGTTACCTGCTAAAGAACTCATGGCGAGCCTTCGGTATAGGTCTGTGGTTTTATCTAACATTTGGATAGGTATAAGTTTTGTATAGGATCTGGTTGCCCAGGAGTCAGAACCTGGATGTGTACTAAGGCTATAAAGGCAAGCTTGATGGTCAGGATCAATTGGTAAGGGCCGTAAACCTGAGTTGTGTGTTGAGTAGGGCATGTGTGCACATACATAACAGTCAGTAGTGTTTCCTTCATGGGCTGTCTTGTTCATTAACTGCCACCATAAGTTTGTACTGTAATCATGAGGGTGTGCATGGTCAGGGTTCAGTAGGTGAGTCAAGTCGCGTCGGGTACGTGGGAGTGTTTGGCTCTGTGTGTTTCTGGTGCGGTTTAGATAAAATGGAGGGGGAAGCAAATACCAAGTCAGCAGAACTAAGATTATAGCAATTAATGTAAAGAAAAAAACAAACAATGCACTGTTGAAGCCATCTAGGTGTAGATGGCGTGGGCATTGTTCAGGGTGGTGTGGAAGAACCCTTAAGACTTCAAGGTGGGTTAGATTTCTCGTGTCTTTTGTTGCAGAGGTACTCTGAGCGTCGCGGGCACTCAGAGTGACTGTCTGAGCGTGGTGTTCCTTTGTTGCCAGACTCACCAGGTGACGATTTGGATGAGTTGAGTCGCTGGTCACCCAACCCTTAGGCTCAGGTGTGGGTTCAGATATTTCTAACAATTGACAACCTGGCATTAAGGCTCAGATTGTCATTCAACGTTGGCCACTGCAGGGGCTCCTGGTGGGCACTCAGCGGCAAGCTCTAGTGCCTTGGTGTAGCCTTTTCAGGCCGATGTCACTGGCTCCGACAGGTTTTCCTTTCCTCGTTCCTCTGATGGTGGTGGGACGGTTCCTTTGAACAGCTTGCAGTGGGATGCGTGGACCCAAGTAGCCCTCTCAGCCACCTTCACAGCCATGTGGGTGGTCAGCAAGACCTGGAATGGTCCAGTCCACCTGGAAGAGTTCTAGCACCTTCTCCTGAAACATTTAATCATAACAAAGTCTCCAGGAGAAATACAGTGCAATCGCTTTTGCGTGGGTGTAGGGAGTCCTCCCTGCACCTGAAACCTGATGGATGTTAAATGTTTGGTTAGTTCAATGCAATAGTTCATCATGTTATGATCACAGTGTTTGAGATTGCTGGTGGGATCAGTTGTTGGTCCAACTCCCAGATTAGGAGGAGCTGCAAAAAGGATTTCAAAATGACTAAGATTATGTCTAGCCGTCTGCGCATCCGCATATACATAACAGCAATAGGCAAGCATGTGACCCAGTTCTGTTTTGTGTCCTCACAAAGTTTGGCCAGTTTGTTTTTCAAAGTACCATT
>NW_023631968.1:0-1454 GCF_014905685.2 Nematolebias whitei | reverse complement strand
TCAGCTTAGACAGCTGTCTCAGCTGAAAAAAACAGGATTTTACCATCCTGTTTACGTGACTGTTGAGTTTTAAGGACGGGTCCATTATCACCCCCAGATTAGAAGATTGGATTATGAAGATCTGTTCTATATGTATGTCTCTGCGCAATATATTCATATGGTTGATGCTGCCTATCATGCTGCTCTTAGATTAACCACTAACTGTAAAGCATTGACACATCACTGTGAGTTATAATCTTGTGTGGTTTGGCCTGCTCTGGCCACTAGAAAGAACAGTCATTGTATCTCGGTGCAATGCCAATAAAGTTTATTCTGATTCTGATTCTGATTCATTGGCTTGTTTTTAAATATAAAGTAATAGTTGGACTATACCACATTTGTACTGGTAATCTACTTGAACAGAAAAGTGCTGCTCCTTACTCTTTTCATTCTTGTGACTTTTTGTTGCTTTCAGTTCCTTTTGCCAGTACTGCAATGAATAAAAAGATTTTTGCTTATTATGCACCTTTTGCATATAAAATGTTGCAGAATGACTGGAAATTATTTCTGAGTGCTTCTAAATTGATACTTAGGAGATTTGTGCTTAACTCCATTACATGTACATGTGGTTTTTAATTTGTATCAATGTTTAATAATATATCTCATATTCTCACATTTCTTATATCCTTTTGAAATTTAATGTGCAACTATGCAATTCAATACTTTTAGGTTTTTTAGGTTTTTTTTTTTTTTGCTGCTGCTGCCTACTTTGGCCAGGACTCTCTTGAAAAAAATAGTTTTTTAATCTCAATGGGATTTATTTTCCTGGTAAAAATAAAGGTTTAAAAATAGTAATAATTGGTAAGTATTTGATGGAACATTACTTCAAAATGGGCAAACTATCCATTTAACAGAGTGAAACTCTCATGACTGCCTGGAAAAAAAGAAAAAAAAACTAACTTACTTAGCAAGGTCAAACTTGTACTAACATTGTACAAAGATATATAAAAAATCTCAACCTACCAGCTCTTGAAAAAGGTACTAAAATTAGCATGCTGTCTGAATAGTAACAACCCCAAAGATAAGCATGTAGGTGCATTGCGTTAGACATATCTCTAAAAGGAATTTGTCTGAGAAAAATATCTACTTTTGGTTTTTGTTTGGATTGGAGAAGCACAGTGTATAATAGTTTATGAGGTCTGAATTGAATCAATTATATTCAAAATGTTTGCAAGTAATTAAAAAAAGAAAGAAAAAAAACGTCTCTTTCTTGACTGTCAGTGGAGCAGCAGAACTTTTATTTTTGCTTGTCTTGGCAAAAAGAAGGAAGCTTGTTATCATTCTCCTCAAAGATGGATTTACTGTGGAGGGGTTGAAGAAATTGAGTAACAAAACTGCAGACTGCAACCAAAGCCAAATAGCCCTCCCCTCATCCTTTCCCTCCAGACGCGTTTCATATTGACTTCTAAGAGGAA
>NW_023631967.1:0-1454 GCF_014905685.2 Nematolebias whitei | reverse complement strand
CACACGTGTCAGTCTTCACGGACGCGTCGCTGTCAGGCTGGGGGGGGGGACATGCCTATCTCAAGCAGTAGGGGCGCTGTGGCCCCATCACACATCAGCCCACATAAATGTTTTGGAGTGTCGCATAGTGCTGAATGTGATTCAACACTTTGCTCCTGTGCTACAGAATCAACATGTGTCGATTCACACAGACAACATGGTGACTGCTGCGTACATAAACCAGCAGGGGGGTGTGCGCTCAGCCCAGATGTTACACATTGCGCGAAAGCTACTGTGTTGGGCTCACCAAAATCTGCTCTCCATCAGAGCAGTTTACATACCCGGTGTTCTGAACAGAGGGGCAGATGTGATGTCCAGGGGCGGCCCACGTCACGCGGCCTGGACCCTCCATCCAGACCTGATGGTTCAGACGTGGCAGAAGTTTGGCAAAGCAGCTGTGGACCTGTTTGCGACACGAGAAAACGCTCAGTGTCAACTATGGTTTTCCCTGAGCCCGCGAGACGATCCACCGCTGGGGGTAGATGCATTTGCTCACAGCCCATGGCCCAAAATGCTTCTGTATGCGTTTCCTCCACCTCCTCTGATTTTACGGTTCCTGAACCGAGTTCAGGAGGAGGGATTGACAGATCTCCTGGTGGCTCCCGAGCGCGTGAACGCACCATGGTTCCCAGTCCTGCAACGTCTGTTGTCGGGTCGCTTGTGGAAACTGCCGTGGAGGGAGGACGCTCTCCTTCAAGCAGGAGGAGCGATCAGGAGTTACCCAGAAATAGGCCAGCACCTGTGGGTCTGGCCGCTGAGCGGTCCCGCTTAGAGAGGATGGGTCTCCCACAGGAGGTAGTACGCACAATCCAGGATTCACGTGCTACATCTATCACAGCTCTGTACACATCAAAGTGGATGGCTTTTCAGCGCTGGTGTACAGAGAAAGGTGTAGAGGCCACCTCATGCCCATTAGGCGGCGTGTTGTCCTTTCTACAACAGCTGATGGACAGGAATTTGGCATTCAGCATGATTAAAACGTACGCTGCAGCCATCTCTTCCTGCCACGAAGGGTTCGGAGACAGAACAGCTTTTAATCACCCGCTGATGAAGCGGTTTCTAAAAGGTGTATAGAGACGCAGGCCTGCTTCACGCCCACTTGTGCCACAGTGGGATTTAACGCTGGTCCTGCGAGCCCTGATCAAAGCTCCATTTGAGCCTCTGGATCAGGTTTCACTTAAATTCCTGTCTCTTAAAACAGCTCTGCTGCTGGCTTTAACATCCGCTAAGAGGGTAAGTGATTTATCTGCCCTCTCTGTCGCTCCGTCATGTCTCAGAATTCAGGCTGACGGTAGTTCAGCTGATTTAAGACCAAACCCAGCTTTTATGCCTAAAAACATCCCGAGCTCTTTTAAATCAAGAGTAATATCGTTGGAGGGGTTTTTCCCTCCCCCCCACAGATCAGAAGAAGAAGC
>NW_023631966.1:0-1454 GCF_014905685.2 Nematolebias whitei | reverse complement strand
TTTGAACACCCTGAAACTTTGCAAGTTCTCCCACTTAGAAATCATGGAGGGGTCTGAAATTTTCATCTATGGTGCATGTCCACTGTGAGAGACATAATCTTAAAAAAAATCCAGAAATCACAATGGATGATTTTTTTAATAATTAATTTCTGTGTTACTGCTGCAAATAAGTATTTGAACACCTGCCAATCAGCAACAGTTCTGGCCCTCAAAGATCTGTTAGTCCGTCTCTAAAAAGTCCACCTCCACTCCACTTATTCTAAATTAGAAGCACCTGTTTGAGGTCGTTAGCTGCATAAAGACACCTGTCCACCCCACACAATCAGTAAGACTCCAACTACTAACATGGCTAAGACCAAAGAGCTGTCCAAAGACACTAGAGACAAAATTATAGACCTCCACAAGGCTAAAAAAAGGGCTACAGGGCAATTTCCAAGCAGCTTGGTGAAAAAAGATCAACTGTTGGAGCAATTATTAGAAAATGGAAGAAGCTAAACATGACTGTCAATCTCCCTCGGACTGGAGCTCCATGCAAGATCTCACCTCGTGGCGTATCAATGATCCTAAGAAAGGTGAGGAATCAGCCCAGAACTACATGGGAGGAGCTGGTCAATGACCTGAAGAGAGCTGGCACCACTGTTTCCAAGGTTACTGTGGGTAATAAACTAAGACGTCATAGTTTAAAATCACGCATGGCACGGAAGGTTCCCCTGCTTAAATCAGCACACGTCCAGGCCCGTCTGAAGTTTGCCCATGACCATTTGGATGATCCAGAGGAGTCATGGGAGAAAGTTATGTGGTCAGATGAAACCAAAATAGAACTTTTTGATCTTAATTCCACTCGCCGTGTTTGGAGGACTAAGAATCATGAGTACCATCCCAAAAACACCATCCCTACTGTGAAGCAAGGGGGTGGAAGCATCATGCTTTGGGGGTGTTTTTCTGCACATGGGACAGGACGACTGCACTGTATTAAGGAGAGGATGACCGGGGCCATGTATTGTTCTGGAGTGGCCTAGTCAATCTCCAGACCTGAACCCTATAGAAAATCTTTGGAGGCAGCTCAAACTATGAGTTTCTCAGCAACAGCCCAGAAACCTGCTGATCTAGAGAAGATCTGTGTGGAGGAATGGGCCAAAATCCTGCTGCAGTAAACCTGGTGAAAAACTACAGGAAACGTTTGACCTCTGTAACCGCAAACAAAGACTACTGTACCAATTATTAACATTGATTTTCACAGGTGTTCAAATACTTATTTGCAGCAGTAAATAAATTACAAATTACAAATAAATTATTAACAAATTATACATTGTGATTTCTGGATTTATTTATTTATTTTTTTAGATTGTCTCTCACAGCGGACATGCACTTAAGATGAAAATTTCAGACCCCTCTATGATTTCTAAGTGAGAGAACTTGCAAAGTTACAGGGTGATCACACACTTATTTTCATA
>NW_023631965.1:0-1454 GCF_014905685.2 Nematolebias whitei | reverse complement strand
GCACTAATTGGTTAGCCTGCATTTCAGGTATAACGTGGTGTGGTTGCTGTAGATGAACAGATGCTGGGATATTTTCATCGTTTAACGCGAGTTCCTCATTTTTCTGGACTGAATAAAACGTGCACTGAATTTAAGGAAATGCAAAGTGAGACGTCATTTAAATTTGACCCATCAAAATGAATGCGGTCATTTATTTACAGAATCAAATTTAACATCAAACATTTACATTAATTTGGCAAATTATGAAAATAACAACAAAGCAATCAATCAGGAAAAATCATACGGCCATGATTTTTCCGTTGCTGCACCAACAGACATTTATAACTGTACAACTATGATCTTTTACCCACATGAATGTGGGTAAGCACTTTACACAGACATTTCTAAATATCTGGGAGAATTTCTACTTGATAGAAAAGTTTAAGATGAAAGATGAAGTTTAAAGGGGAGAAAGATGGTGTTTGAGGTAGAGTGTTGAACAGAACGGCACTCTCCGGGCTTTCTTCAGCTTTTCCTCACAGTACACTTAGGTGGTGAAAACGACTCTTTTACCTGGAGATGTCTCAGGCGAGATTCCGTTTAACGCACCCTTTCAGCGTCTCCGTAGGATGCTGTTACTCGTCCGGAGTAGCTGCGAGGTTCTGTCAGCCACAGCTCACCTCAGTGGAAAATGTTATAATCCCATGGAACTCGGAAGAGCTTCGTTGTCATGTCAGGAACTCCAACAGCACTCCATCAGAACTCCAGAACTCTAGAAGTCTGACAACTCTCCAACTCTGAGTACCTGTGTGTCTCTCCGTGTCCCTGTGAGTCTGTGTAAACCAGGAAGTACTGACATTTTAAAGGCTCTTTCCCGGTTCACTTTTTGGGATTTTTCATTGGTCAGAAACGACCAGAAGGGGTGTGTTTTTGTGACGTAAGAGGTTAGAGACAGCGAGAATTGTTATGAGACAGCTCAGAAATGTTCTCACAGACCGAGAGGGTTCTGTTTTGGCGTGCCTTAAGAAACAGGTGCAAAACATCTCTATTTACGTCTGAGAGGATTCTAAAACATGACAGTTTTAACATAACAACTTGTTTTTCGTTTGACTGTAACCTTGTAAACGCACACACTTGCTCATTCAAAAGCAGAAATCAGAAAAATGCATAATTACTCTGCACAGCTTTTAACATGAGAATAAAATCATTACTCAGTTAATAAAATTGATTAGTTCACTGCAACATCTAAAATGGTTTGAACTAAGACACTTTGATTATCAACATTTGTAAGATAGTAATGATAATAAAAAGAGAGTGTTCTTTTCACTTGAATCTTCAAGAAAGAAAGTCTCAGGATGGGTGAACCTGTATTTATGGAGTCAAATACATGAAATGACAGCTTCTGTCCCACAAGGTTCTAAAGGTCAAGAGTTTTGACCTTAGACTGGGTTCCGACGTAGGCTTAGTCCACTACA
>NW_023631964.1:0-1455 GCF_014905685.2 Nematolebias whitei | reverse complement strand
GTTACCTTTTAGCTACAATTTAGCTAATTTTATTAGTTTTGCAGCATTTAGCTTGTGGTTAGTTTAGCTAATATTAGCTTTTAGTTAAAGTTTAGCTAGTTTTATTTGTTTAGCTGCATTTAGCTTGTAGTTACAGTTGCTAGTGTTAGCTTTTAGCTACAGTTTAGCTAGTTTTATTTGTTTAGCTGCATTTAGCTTGTAGTTACAGTTTTGCTAATGTTAGCTTTTAGTTACAATTTAACTAGTTTTATTTGTTTAGCTGCATTTAGCTTGTAGTTACAGTTTTGCTAATGTTAGCTGTTAGCTACAATTTAGCTAATTTTATTAGTTTTACCGCATTTAGCTTGTAGTTAAAGTTTTGCTAATATTAGCTTTTAGCTACAGTTTAGTAATCTTAGCTTCTGTTCTAATTAAATATTTAGTTAACAAATCAACAAACTCCATCTGTCTTTCAGCACTCAGGTTAGCTGCTCCAGTTTTTTTAAATTAGCAATTAGCAATATTCAATTAGTTAAATACCTGTGAATTCAACAAAACTGTCACTGACTATGGCCTCTTTGTCCAACAAAATTATTAAAAATTATTCTTCAGTTTGCTGTTTCTTCTTTGCATTTATGTTCATCATTGGTTGGTATTCTACCAATATGTTCTACCGTAGCTACCGGAAGTAGCTGTGTTCGTGCCCGTGGTTTACAACGTTAAACAGCATTGGAAGCAATCCAGGTCCACACTACGAGACGGACAAAAACAAACAGTACCTGCTTTTTCACAAGCCTGCACACACTGCTCGTATGTGTCGAAGCGATTCTGGTTTCCACCACAGCCGCCGAACCAGAAGCGGACGCAGTTCTTGCTGGGGGCGTCGTAGTGCCACTTCAGGACAAATTTACCACACGTCCCTTCCTCTTTAGGAAGCTGACAAATGTCCACGGCCATCAAAGACGCTGAAACCAAGAGACGGAAAGTACCAATGAGTAAAAAAAACGAAAACAGTTTCAGCTTTAGAAAACACAGTAACACTTTACAATAAGGTACACAACATCTGATTAACTACTGGGGAACACCTCAGGAACAAATCAGGAGCTGGTAGTTAACCAGTACTTACTGGGGAACACACAGCCAAGCTTTATTAAGGGACTACTGGTTTGTTACTTTGTAAATGAAGAGGAACTAATTGAGAACTAATGGGTAGTTACCAAGGAAACCAAAGAGGAACGAATCAGGAGCTGGTAGTTAACCAGTACTTACTGGGGAACACACAGCCAAGCCTTATTAGAGGACTACTGGTTAGTTACCTTGTAAATGAAGAAAGTTAATCACAAACTAATGGGTAGTTACCAAGGAAACCAAAGAGAAATTAATCCGGAGCTAATGGGTAGTTAACCAGTACTTACTGGGGAACACACAACCAAGCCTTGTTAAGGGACCACTGGTTAGTTACCTTGTAAATGAAGA
>NW_023631963.1:195-1455 GCF_014905685.2 Nematolebias whitei | reverse complement strand
ATCACTGAGATATAACAGTTTGAATAATCTAGGGGGCGCACTTGAGTCAAATTTTAAACAACACTAACAATGTGTTTAGACATGGTCACACATTATGCCATAAAAATCTGGTGCAGATCGGATGATATATCATTGAGATATAAGGGTTGGAATATTATAGGGGGCGCTCTAGAGTCAAAAGTAAAAAAACATTACAAATGTGTCCATTGGGGCTTACTAATGATGCACACAAAATCTGGTGCAGATCGGATGATATATCACTGAGATATAAGGGTTGGAATATTATAGGGGGCGCTCTAGAGTCAAATGTTAAAAAACATTACTAATGTGTCCATCATGGCTGTATAATAATATACCAAAAATCTGGTGCAGATCGGATTATATATCATTGAGATATAAGGGTTGGAATATTAAAGGGGGCGCTCTAGAGTCATAAGTTAAAAAACACTACTAATGTGTCCATAACTGCTTACTAATGATGCACCCAAAATCTGGTCCAGATCAGATGATATATCATTGAGATATAAGGGTTGGAATATTATAGGGGGCGCTCTAGAGTCAAAAGTAAAAAAACATTACAAATGTGTCCATTAGGGCTTACTAATGATGCACCCAAAATCTGGTGCAGATCGGATGATATATCACTGAGACAAAACAGTTTGAATAATGTAGGGGGCGCCCTTGAGTCAAATATTAAACAACACAACTAAAATGTCCATCAGTTCTCAGTAATGACGCACCAAAAATCTGGTTCAGATCGGATGTTGTATCACTGAGATATAACTATGAGAAGAATGTAGGTGGCGCTGTTGAGGCTCTTGGCCACTTATCATGGAACCCTGTTCAGAGGTGGATAATGATCAATCATAGTGATTTTGGTTCACCTGGGCTCAAATCTGTGCAATTTAGAGCCAAACGTATTGCAACGGCGTCACTTTTTAATTCGCCATGGCGCCACGCCCACATTCTCCAGCTATAACTGTTTTGTTGTTTAAATCAAGTCAGACCATCTTATCTGTCTTCTAACACAGGATCATCCTGATTATGTGAAGGGTGTCAAAGAAGGACCATTCCAAGCAAAAAAAGTCACTTCCTGTTCTGAGGGGGCGGGGCTTTGATGACGTCACAATATGACCTCAGGGTATCGTCGGGCATGGGATAGGGATGACTCATGCCAAATTTGGTGCAAATCTGTCATTCAATGTGAAAGTTGTAACGTTTGGAAATTTATGGCGTGAAGCTCAACTTTGAGGCCTGGCC
>NW_023631963.1:0-95 GCF_014905685.2 Nematolebias whitei | reverse complement strand
AAATTAACCTTTGACCCAAAATGGCCGACTTCCTGTTGGTTTTGGACTGGAGCGCCAAGAGACTTTTTCATAGGTCCTGAGAAGATACACATGTT
>NW_023631962.1:0-1455 GCF_014905685.2 Nematolebias whitei | reverse complement strand
ATCGTCCCGCTCCTTTAATGCCACCTGCAACTGTGCTTGTAACATATTGTTATCTGCACACGCGGCTTCGTACGCTTGTTCCTTATCCGCAATCTTCACCTCATATGATTGAGCCTGTTCTGACAGCTCAGTCTTTGAGAGGTCCCTATCAGTCTGAATTTGTTGTTTCAGCAACTCAGATGCATTTAACAATTCGTCACACCTCTCCTTTTCAGACGCATATCCGTTGAACAGCAAGGTATTTCGTTCAACCAGACGGTCCAGTTCCGCCTTCAGAAGCAGAGCAATTTTTTCCAACCGTTCACGGCTGGATTTTGTGTCCTCCTTCACTTTAGCTGCTTTAGATAAACTCTGCAGCTCCTCACGTCTTTGATCATCATCAAGGTTTTGCAATTCCTCCAATTGTTTGCCAATAATTGAATTTGTTAAAATGTGTAAGGCTGTCTGGACCGCATCCCCGGATTGTAAGGGGTCAGTGTTTACCTCTTCGTCCTCCATTATCTGCTATTTAGAAACTAAACAGAAGATGTAAATGTCTAGGTAGTAAAATAAAATCAGAAGAGTTTCTCTCTACTGATGTATTTACGTTTATTCAGTGAGTTTACAATTAAACGTGTATTATCCTTCAAGCAAAATGAGTAAACTATTCAACTCTGTGAATATTTGTAACTGTATCTTTTTTTTTTTTTTTTAAAGTTTCTAATTTTATTTTGTACCTTTATAAGGAATTATCAGTGAATAAAATCTTTTTGGTAAATGCTCTTTGCATAAATACCTTTTTAACTTTACAAATGCAAGATAACAGTGTTTATTCAGCTTTGAGGAAGTTTGTTAACTCAAAAATTGCCTTACAGAAAAATAAAAACGTTCAATTTCACTCTTTACCTAAAAACGAAGTGAAACCTGTGATCCCACGTCTTCTCCACAAGATGTCAGTACAACCTTAATAATCTTAACTCAGACACTGTTTGTGTTGTCCACTAGGGGTGCTGTAACTTCCTGTGGCGTCCGGTCGTTAGCTTGTTAGCTAAAAATTAGCATCGGCTAGATTCGGTGAAAACCAAGACCTCTGAACGGATTTTTTACACAAACGTGGCAAAATTTTTGCAATCAGACTTTATATCAGGAAACATGAGTTTTGTGGGACAATATTGCAGCTTTATTTAGTGATTTTAAGCACGGTAAAGCTCATTTCCGACTTGGGGGAAGTGACGTGACACGTCATTCATCCGGTCGTTAGCTTGTTAGCTTAAAATTTAGCATCGCTAGCGTTGTTCAAAACATCATTTAATGACGGATTATAAACTCTAACGTGGCCAAATTTTAGCGATTAGACATCGAAGAATTTAAACAGCGTTTCAGAACACAGTTTTAATGCGCTTTTCAGCGTTAAAAAGCAGATTTTATCCCCTATGAAAACGAGTTTCCATATCCGGGTCACGTGACTGAAATCAC
>NW_023631961.1:0-1455 GCF_014905685.2 Nematolebias whitei | reverse complement strand
TCATAAATGACTGTGTATTTGTGTAAAGATTGATTTTACGTGTTGGCATGAAGAAAAATAGCAGAGCGCAGCGTGTTGGGCTGTGATGCTCAGAAAGCTCACAGAAATACTGCAGCTAGTGATGTTTTGAAAGCTGAAATAGTGTCATTGAGTCTTTATGAAAGCTGAAATTGTACGTCTGTGGTGTGTAAGCTGGCTTTGAGCTGTGGAAACGCTGTATTCTGTTTAACCTGGTCCAAACGGACAGAGGTTCGGTTCTGGTACCGGCTCGGTTCTGAAAAAGTTCGAACGAGTTGTTTAAATAGCTAGAAAGACGTTCTTGAGACCGGGGCGCCGACTCAGTGCAGCTGGGAGCTTATCGTTACATCTTTTAACAGAAAAAAGTGCATTTTGACAGTTTAAAAGACGAAAAAAGTTGACGGACTTGTTCAGATAAATCTAACATGCTAGCTGGGAAAACGGTTCGTGATTGGTTGGATTAGCTGCTGTGAAGCGCTCTGATTTGCTGAGAAGTAAATGACGTGCCTACGTCATTTCCTCTCACCCCCGTGCTGCTTTGTCATTGGTGATTTCAGTCACGTGACCCGGAAATGAAAACTCGTTTTCATAGGGAAATAAAATCTGCTTTTTAAAGTTCAAAAACGTTTAAAAGCTGTATTCTGATGCACTGCTTTAGTTCTTCGAAGTCTAATTGCTAAAATTTTGCCACGTTTGTGTAAAAAATCCGTTCAGAAATGTTGGTTTTAACCGAGTCTAGCCGATGCTAATTTTAAGCTAACAGCTAACGACCGGACGCCACAGGAAGTCATAGCACTCCTACTGGACAACACTAACAGTGTCTGAGTTAAAATTATTAAGGTTGTACTGCCACCTCCTGGGAAACTTGAGATCACAGGTTTCACTTCGCTTTCTAGGTTATTTTAGTGAAATTAAAAACGTATTTTCTTTTCAAAGGCATTTTCGAGTTAATAAACGTTCCTCAAAGCTGAATAATCACTGTTATCTTGCATTTAAAAAGTTATTAAGGTATTTATGCAAAGAGGCATTTACCAAACACAATTTTATTCACTGGTAATTCCTTTAGGAAAAGGTACAAAATAAAAATTAGAAACTTTTTAAAAAAGAAACAGTTACAGATATTCACAGAGTTGAAAAAAGTTTACTCATTTGCTAAAAGATAATGCACGTTTAATTGATAAATCACTAAATAAGAGTAAATATATCAGACAAAGAGACTTTTCTGATTTTATTTATTTTGAAAAAACCTAAAACATTAAATTCTCCTATTTAATTTTTAAATAGAAGAAAAATGGCAAACGAAGAAGGAGAAGAGCATCCTTTCGACCCCCAACCAAATGATGATATCATTTTGGGGGCCTTACATATTTTAACAACTCCACTTATTGGCAATTGTTGTGAAATAAAATATATTTGTGTGCTTAATTCTTATTTTTA
>NW_023631960.1:0-1456 GCF_014905685.2 Nematolebias whitei | reverse complement strand
CTGAAAGGTTTCTCTCCACTGTGCCTTATCATGTGTAGCTTTAAACTAGGTTTCCTTGCAAAGGCTGCTTCACAGACAGAACAGCTTAACGGTTTCTCTCCACTGTGCCTTATCATGTGTAGCTTTAAACTACGTTTCCTTGCAAAGGCTGCTTCACAGACAGAACAGCTGAAAGGTTTCTCTCCACTGTGGCTCATCATGTGTTGTTTTAAGCCACTTTTCCTTGTAAAGACTGCTTCACAGACCAAACAGCTGAAAGGTTTCTCCCCATTGTGACTTTTCATGTGTCGCTTTAAGTCACTTTTGCTTGCAAAGGCTGCTTCACAAACAGAACAGCTAAAAGGTTTCTCTACAGTGTGGTTTCTCATGTGTTGTACTACAGCATGTTCACGTGTAAAAGCTGCTTTACACTGAGAGCAGCTGAAAGGTTTACCTCCTTTGTGGATTATTCCATGTTTTAACAAATCTGACCTCTGGGAGAATGTTTTACCACATTCAGTGCAGCTGTAAAGCTCCTCATCACGCTGACATTTTGTATTGTCTTCAGGAAGTGTATTATTTTTCTCAAAGTTTAAAACTGGAAGATGTTCACCATTCTCCCAGGTTTTGTAACTGATATTTACCTCTGAATACTCTAATACTTTGTCTTTGGAATCTGACTCTAAATGCTGATCTGGTTCTGGTTCTTCATGGTCTCCGTTCTCAGTCTTGCAGGTACAAAGCTCTGAGAACTGAGGCTTCTCATCATCATCTTCAAACTTCACTTTGATAGGGGTGATTTCAGCCTCCTCCTGTTCCTCCTTAATCTGTGGGGGCTTTTCATCCTCCTGGTCCAGACTGGGGCTCCAGTTCTGCTGCTCCAGAGAAAACTCCTCTTTAACTTCTGCAGGAGATGAAGACAAAAAATATCTGAAAAACATTTTTATGTTGTAACATAATAACAAAGTCCAACTACAAAAAAGGTTGAATCATGTCATCTGGACTTCGTTTTTTTGTTAAAAAGAAACGTTTCGCCCCTCATCCAAGAGGCTTCGTCAGTCTGAGGCCTAGCCATCTGGTATTACCCAGAAGCCACCCTGACTCTTGTGTTTCAAGCCTGCCTCAGATACCCCTGAAGTCTGGCCTTTTCACTAATGGTTTCAAAAACACAAAGTTTGTTTTCTCAGTCATCCAGGTATATAACAACAAAAAAGGTTGAATCATGTCATCTGGACTTCGTTTTTTTTTTTTTTTGTTGTGAAACTTTCACAAAAGTGAACAGGTTAATTTTAGAACTGTGATTGTAGTTTTAAGTAGTGGAAAAAGAAACAATTAATTCAGATTTTATATGTGTGTGAGCTGAACTCAACATTTCTTATAAATGGTGAACTTGCACAATGCTGACTCTTCAAGTCTAAAAGACTTAGACAACAACCTGAAGTAATTACTTCTGGTATATTAGCAAATTTGACAAAGT
>NW_023631959.1:0-1456 GCF_014905685.2 Nematolebias whitei | reverse complement strand
GATTGCGCCATAGACCTTCTTCCTGGGGCACCTCTACCTTCTAGCAGGTTATTTAACCTGTCGGGCCCTGAGAGAGAGGCTATGACCCAATACATTAATGACTCATTAAAATCCGGCATCATTCGGCCATCCACCTCCCCTCTCGGAGCCGGGTTCTTCTTTGTTTCTAAGAAGGACAAGACTCTTAGGCCTTGCATTGATTTTAGAGGTCTTAATCTTATTACAGTAAAGAACAAATATCCATTACCATTAATGGATTCCATGTATGAACAACTTAGTGACGCTGTTATTTTTACAAAATTAGACCTCCGCAACGCCTATCACTTGGTTCGCATACGCAAGGGGGATGAGTGGAAAACCGCCTTTAAGACCCCCATAGGTCATTTTGAATATCTGGTAATGCCCTTTGGGTTGACAAACGCCCCTGCAGTCTTCCAGGCGTTGGTCAATGATGTTTTGAGGGATTTTCTTAACATCTTCGTCTTCGTCTATCTGGATGATATTTTGATATTTTCCAGGGATGAAGAACAGCACCCTAAACACGTGCAGGCGGTTCTCCAGAGGCTTCTGGAGAATAACTTGTTCGTAAAAGCTGAGAAATGTGCTTTTCACGCCCCTTCGGTAACATTTCTCGGTTTTATCTTTGAAAAAGGTCAGGTACGGTCCGACCCGAATAAAATAAAGGCAGTAGCCGAGTGGCCTCGACCCACTGATAGAAAGCAGTTACAACGCTTTCTCGGGTTTGCCAATTTTTATCGTCGCTTCATCAAAAATTATAGTCAGATTGCCTCCCCTCTCACTGGATTAACCTCCACCTTGCGTTCCTTCACATGGGACCAAGACACTGAGATTGCCTTCCAAAGGCTTAAATCATTGTTTTCCTCAGCACCCATCCTCGCCCACCCAAATGTTCACGAACAGTTCATCGTTGAGGTCGACGCCTCCGATTCTGGGGTGGGGGCTGTCCTCTCTCAGAGAGGTCCTGACAGCAAGGTTCACCCTTGTGCCTTCTTTTCTCGTCGTCTCACCCCAGCCGAGAGAAACTATGATGTTGGTAACAGGGAGCTTTTGGCCATTAAATTGGCTTTGGAGGAGTGGAGACATTGGCTGGAGGGTTCCGAGCTGCCCTTTGTCATCTGGACGGATCATAAAAATTTGGCCTACATCCAGGGGGCGAAGAGACTCAACTCACGTCAGGCCAGATGGTCCCTCTTCTTCGCTCGCTTTAACTTTACCATCACGTACATCCCTGGCTCTAAGAACATCAAACCCGATTCACTCTCTCGTCAATTTTCCTCCTCTGAAGGTTCCGATCCTCCGGAGGACATATTCCCGGCGACATGCTCAGTTGGTCTATTGTCCTGGGCTATCGAACAGGATATACGGACCGCCCAACTCACCGAACCAGACCGGGAGCTGGTCCACCGGGCAAGACTTTTGTGCCCTCTTCGATGGT
>NW_023631958.1:733-1456 GCF_014905685.2 Nematolebias whitei | reverse complement strand
TATATATATATATATATATATATATATAGGGGGCAGAAAGAAAAGTTTGTAGAGAGTGGTGAAGGCTGCACAGAAGTCTGTTGGAGTCCACCTCCCCACCATCACAGACATGTACACCTCCAAATGCAGGAAGAGGGTGGCCTGCATCATGAAAGGACCCCACTCACCCAATGCACACACCTTTTTCCCCCCTCCCCTCAGAAAGGAGGTTAAGGAGCATTAAGTGCAGAACCACTAGACTGAGGAACAGTCTGTTACGGCTGTTAATGCCTTTCTAATGGCTGTTAGACTCATGAATATCTAACTAGGATCATCAATGTGAAAAATCACATCATGTTGCTGCTGATCTGTTTCATGTTGGTGTGTTCATGTGTGCTCAACTGATCACAAAGACTCAAGTTCGTGCTGCTGTTTGACAAAATGTTTTTATGCTATTAGTGCTTGGTGTATTATTTAGCTGATGTTTTTCTTAGTTCATATCTTAGATCTTATTACTGTTTTTTTTTTTACATTTTATTGTTGGATGTAACTGGGACCATGCGTACATAATCTCATTCCACTACATGTACCACATGAGATGCGAATGACAAATAAATCTCTCTGACTCTGATTTATTAAACTCTCTGACTCTGATTTATTGATATATATACTCATATATATATAATAATAATAATAATGTCATCACAATGTCAGCACTGTATGTTTCCATACAATGGCGAAATT
>NW_023631958.1:0-723 GCF_014905685.2 Nematolebias whitei | reverse complement strand
TATATATATATATATATATATATATATAGGGGGCAGAAAGAAAAGTTTGTAGAGAGTGGTGAAGGCTGCACAGAAGTCTGTTGGAGTCCACCTCCCCACCATCACAGACATGTACACCTCCAAATGCAGGAAGAGGGTGGCCTGCATCATGAAAGGACCCCACTCACCCAATGCACACACCTTTTTCCCCCCTCCCCTCAGAAAGGAGGTTAAGGAGCATTAAGTGCAGAACCACTAGACTGAGGAACAGTCTGTTACGGCTGTTAATGCCTTTCTAATGGCTGTTAGACTCATGAATATCTAACTAGGATCATCAATGTGAAAAATCACATCATGTTGCTGCTGATCTGTTTCATGTTGGTGTGTTCATGTGTGCTCAACTGATCACAAAGACTCAAGTTCGTGCTGCTGTTTGACAAAATGTTTTTATGCTATTAGTGCTTGGTGTATTATTTAGCTGATGTTTTTCTTAGTTCATATCTTAGATCTTATTACTGTTTTTTTTTTTACATTTTATTGTTGGATGTAACTGGGACCATGCGTACATAATCTCATTCCACTACATGTACCACATGAGATGCGAATGACAAATAAATCTCTCTGACTCTGATTTATTAAACTCTCTGACTCTGATTTATTGATATATATACTCATATATATATAATAATAATAATAATGTCATCACAATGTCAGCACTGTATGTTTCCATACAATGGCGAAATT
>NW_023631957.1:0-1456 GCF_014905685.2 Nematolebias whitei | reverse complement strand
GAGGGGGTAGTTTGACCCAGCCTAGGTGTCTAGTGTGCTATGTGTTTTGAGAGATGTCCGAATGAGGGGTGGGTGTAGTATTTCTTCTGGAGTGGGGATGGGGTGGATGTCCTTGGGGGCGGCCCGGGACTGTGCATGGCCGGCTGGCTGGCCCCTTTCCTGTGGTGGGGGCTCGCTCCCGGTGCTTCCTGGCACTGTCGGCGGTTGGGCGGGCGCTCTTGGCCGGGTCGTCCTGGTGGGGTTTGGCTCCATCTGGTAGCGGGCTGACTGCGATCTGTGGGGGTCCTGGTGGCCCTCGGGTGTGTAGACTGCTGGTGCCGCTTCTGGCGGCCCTCGGGGCTCTGTCCCTCTCTGGTCTGGAGTTCAGCGGGCCTGACGGTCGGTCCAGATGGAGAGGTGTCTTGGCCTCAATCCCTGGGTGGAGCTTGGTGGTCAGGGAGGGGGAGAAATGAAAAAAAAAAAAAAAAAATTGACCCCCTGTGGGAGCATTTGCTCTCACAGTTATTTCTCCCCATCCCTCACCATGCACCTCCACCCTCTTCATTTCAATTCCATACATTTAGGGTTGTTTGGGCTCGGGTGTGCTGCAACAATTTTACATCTTTGTTGACCATAGCCACCTGGGACTCAATTTTATTGTACACCTTAGACATTCATTCATAACATCCTCATGACATTCATATATAGGAATTTGAGGTGGGCACATGGCTATGGGTGGTGGGATGACCTTACTCTCACCCCCTGTGCCTGTGCTCACTTACAACGGTTGCATTTAGACACTAGGGTTTGGATAGAGTTGGGGTGGAGGGGAAACTGGCACCATGCCAGCCTTTGCTCCTTCTTCTTTCCTTTTTAATGGCACTATACAACAACACACATCAACAGCACATCTAGGGGTGGGGGTGTATGTGTCGGGGTCTTATTTTTAGTTATTTATTTATTTTATTTTTTTTTTTTTTTCTCCTCTTCCTACCCACCTAGTTCCCTGACTGCCATTCCGGGGGTGGGGTCCGGGAGAAGGGCAGGCCGTCGGGTGTTGACCAGGACTATGTGGGGGTTCAGGGTCTGGGGGTTGCCGTGGGCGGTGCTGGCGCTGTGCTCTCCCTGGGGTTGTTTGGACCCCCTGAGCTTGGCTCTTGGGTGCCATGGTTGGCCCGCTGGCCGGGGTGGCTGCCGGGGCCTGGCGGGCGGTCGGCTGGGGGCGCGTGCTTGGTTGTTGGCGGTGTGTGGGGGTGGTCGGTGGCGTGTCGTCTTCATGGTGGGGGGGGTGTCCTGTCGGCGGGGCATGGCCTGGGCCGGGTCTGGGGTATTGGCTCTTCTCCGCTCAAGAATGAATGGGTTTACCTCCTGGGTTTGGGCATGGGCTGCCCCCTGTAGAGGGCGGGTACATGTCTTGGACCTGGGGGGTATAGAGTGTGTATCGGGAATAAGAATGAAATGTATCGTTATTGTATGT
>NW_023631956.1:0-1456 GCF_014905685.2 Nematolebias whitei | reverse complement strand
AATCCGTGTTAAATGATGAATATATCTGAGCATCTGTTCATCTACATAATTGGTGGCCCGTCACGTGCTCATAAATGGACTGTAACCGTGTAAACATTGATTTTACGTGTTGGCATGAAAAGTTTTATCAGCTGCGCGCTTTGGAGCTTGGCTGTGCATGTTTACGCAGCGTGCTGGGGGCTGCGCCTTTGAAGTCTAAAACGCTGCATGTTCTAAGCGTTACGCTGGCGATGTTATGAAAGCTGAAATGGGTCATAAGTCTTTATGAAAGCTGAAATTGTACGCCTGTTACGTGTGACTAAGAGCTGATGAGCTGTGGGAAACGTTATTCTGTTTAAAAGACGGTCCAAACGGAGGTTCGGTTCTGTGGACCGGCTCGGTTCTGGAAAATTCGAACGAGTTGTTTAAATAGCTAGAAAGACGTTTTGTCACGGAGCGCCGTCTCCGTGCAGCTCAGGGAGTTGATTCGTTACATTTTTAACAGAAAAAGTGCATTTTGACAGTTTAAAAGACGAAAAGTTGACGAATTTTAGTTCACGTGAATCTAGCATGCTGGGTGCTTTAACGCTGCGTCATTGGTTGAAAAAGACCATGTGTAACGTTCTCATTGGATGAGGGACGTGTCAATCACGCCACCCGGAAGTGAAAATTCGTTTTCATAGGGAAATAAAATCAGCTTTTTAAAGCTGAAAAGCGCTGCAAAGCTGTGTTCTGACACGGTGTTTAAGTCTTCGAGGTCTAATCGCTAAAATTTTGCCACGTTTGTGTGAAAAATTCGTTCAGAAACGTTGATTTTAACCGGTTTTAGCCAAAGCTAACTTTAAGCTAAGCGGCTAACAACAGGATGTCAACCGAACGCCACAGGAAGTTGTAGCTCCCCTAGTGGACAACACGAACAGTGTCGGAGTTAAAATTGTTGAGGTTGTACTGACATCTTGTGGAGAAGACGTGGGATCACAGGTTTCACTTCGTTTTTAGGGTTAAATAGTGAAATTAAACGTTTTTATTCTTTTAAAGGCATTTTTGAGTTATTAACCGTTCCTCAAAGTTGAATAGACTCTGTTATCTTGCATTTTAAAAGTTATGAAGGTATTTATGCAGAGAGCATTTACCCAACAAAATTTTTAGTCACTGATAAATCCTTGAGAAACAGGTACAGAATAAAAATTTAGAAACTTTTAAATGAGATACAGTTACAGATATTCACAAAGTTGGAAAAAGTTTACTCATTTGCTAGAAGGTAACGCACGTTTAATTGATAAATCACTAAATAAGAGTAAACTTATCAGGAAAAAGAGATTTTTCTGATTTTCTTTTACCACCTAAACATTTACATCTCCTATTTAATTTCTAAATAGCAGATAATGGCGGACGAAGATGAAAACACTGACCCCTTACAATCCGGAGATGCTGTCCAGACAGCGTTACACATTTTAACAAATTCAATTGTTGGTAA
>NW_023631955.1:0-1456 GCF_014905685.2 Nematolebias whitei | reverse complement strand
GACCAAGTATTGAGTGCATAACTGAACATGATTATTTGAAGGTTGGCATTTTTTGTATTAAAAACACTTGTCTTTCATTGGTGGGATGAAATATGCTATTTTTTGGGACAGGCATTTTGGGTTTTCATGAGCTGTATGCCATAATCATTAGTATTAAAACAATTAAAGACCTGAAATATTTCAGTTGGTGTGCAATGAATCTGAAATATATGAAAGTTTCATTTTTATCATTACATTATGGAAAATAATGACCTTTATCACAATATGCTAATTTTTTGAGAAGGACCTGTATATGTGTAACAAGATGCAAATATGTTCTGCATATGGATTCTCCTCTCTGCACGATCAGAGATGATGTCTAGATGCAGTAAAATTAGGAATTAAATGGAATGAGAGTCAGAGTTGCTCCCAAATAAGTAACGATGTATAAAAGAGGAGTGACTGTATGTGAACTTCTATCATGAAAAAGTTTATTTATTTCAGTAATTCCATTCAAAAAGTGAAACTTGTATATTATATTAATTCATTACACACAGACTAATATAGTTCAAATGTTTAATTCTTTTAATGTTGGTGTTTATAACTGAGGGGTTTTCATTAGTTGTCAGTTATAATCACCAACATTAAAAGAAATAAACATTTGAAATATATCAGTCTGTGAGTAATAAATTAATATAATATACAAGTTTCACATTTTGAATGGAATTACTGAAGTAAATCAACTTTTTCATGATATTCTAATTTCATGACCAGCACCTACACTTGGAGAATTTTACTAAATTCAGTGCAGTGGTTCATGAGACAATTTATTAACACACTCATCAAACGTCAAGATCACCTGAATTTAACGGTGGGGGAAGTTACGATGAACATGATCGCATTTCAGCTGAATGAAAGTTGCTGTTCTTCTACAATTTACACTTTGTAACATGATGGATGGAATGTCAACCAACATCTTTTTAAAGTCAAAAATCTTTAGCTTTAGCTGTTTGAAACCATTGTGATTTAAATGGTTTCCAATAAGACGGCAGCAACAGTATAAACCGTACAAATGTCCAATTACTTTCTTGAACAATCGAGCTGAGTTTTTCAGCCTTCTGGTACATTTTGCAGCACTTGATCACACAGATGTTGGCAAACAGCCCATACCAAAGAAATCTCTTGACTGAACTCCTTGAGTGATTGAAAATGTAGAGGTGGCTGAGGAGGAAGTAGAGTAAATGATATGGAATTTAAACCAAACTGTTCCCATCCTGATGTGTACAAGTGAAATCACCAGTTTAAAAGAAAAAGGAAAAAAAAAGATTGATGAGCTGCTTTTCTTGGTCAAGGCCGACAGAGAATAACGTGGATACAGATTGATGAACTCCGCAAGGTCTTTGTGACAAGTCGTTAGGTTCACTTTCAGGAGTTTGATGTAAGCAGACAAGCTGTAAAAATGGATGAGATGCTCTTT
>NW_023631954.1:0-1456 GCF_014905685.2 Nematolebias whitei | reverse complement strand
GTTCTAGCGAGTGGGGTTTAACCTTTACACCAGGAAACACCTCTATGGGCGTCTTAGCATGAGAACATGCCTCAAACACATTCACAGCACACTGTTTAATCTCATTGATGGATTTTTCTTTGAAATTTGCCATCATTTGTACTGACGTTCGTATGTCAGTGTGGAGATTTTTGCTGAAAACAAATTTAAAACCTTCTTCTTCCTCCATTCCGGTTTCATTTCTGTAACCAAAATAAGCTTTGAAGATTATTCTGTAATAAACCTTTGGATGTTCATGCTTCCCTTGCATGACCTTGTCAGCAGCTGGGAAACCAGCATGTCCCGTGCAGGGGTCATATTCCCTGATTAAAGCTTCACACAGAAGATTGTAATCCCTTCTCGTGGCATCAGGTTGACGCTCGATGAAGGTGAACACCTCTCTGTCCGAAGTGAGCCTTATCAGACTGATTTTATCCTCAACCGTAGCATTAGGATAATCACTCAGTCTGAAATCAAGGTCATTCAGATATGCTTTTGTTCCAGTTGAACCCATTGGGCCAGGTACAAAGCGTTGTACATATTTTGAGAGTTTTTGAAGTTCATCTATTGAGAGAGGAAGTTTCAATGGTCTCTCTTGCCTGCTTGGTAGTGGAAACCTGTTCAGGTCTGTCCCTACTACTTCAGGTAAGGGTGGAGGTGTGTGTGATGTAAGGAGATTTGGGTCTGAAGCCCAGTGTGTCCCCACATTCTGTCCATGCCTCTCACCATATTTCCGTTCTGCATGGTAAAGTTGTGTTTTAAGCACGTCTATCTCAGATTTGCATCCGCTCACAGCATTTGATGCTTCATGCAACTGTTGTTGTAGAGCATCGTTATCTGAGCACAACTTTTGGTACATGACCTCCCTTTCCTTCAATTTCTCCTCATATGAGTGAGCTTGTAAAGTAAGGTAATTTTGTGAGAGCCCCCTCTCACGTTTTAACTCATGTGCACCGGTCTCTTCAGCAAGTTTAGACTGTGCCATGAATTTGAGATAAGCCTCCCTGTCTGCTGTGTATGCTTTAGACAGCACGTCATTTTGTTCAACCTGTTGATCTAATTTGTCTTTGAGAAGCAGAGAAATTTTTGCTAACCATTCAAGGCTCAGCTTTTTATTCTCTGCCACCGTGGCATTTTCTGCTAAACTTTTTAGTACCGTAGCTTTCTGAATTTCATCCATCTCTTCTAATTGTGTGCCAATTCTTGGGTTTGTTAAAATATTTAAAGCTCCCTGGATGATGTCATCTTGTTGACTGTCATCTTCTGACTGGGAGTCTGAAAGGTCAAAGTTTACCTCTTCTTTTTCCATTATCTCTTTATTTATTTTATTCAAATAAATAGACAGGAAGATGTTGTGTTTTTTAGGTGGTAAAATAAATCAGAAAAGTTTACTTTTTCTGATATAATTACTCTTATTTAGTGTTCTAGCAATTAAACG
>NW_023631953.1:0-1456 GCF_014905685.2 Nematolebias whitei | reverse complement strand
GCGCCCTGATAAAAGATGTCGTAGGCCTGGGAACCATGATGCGTTCACGCACTTGGGGCAGAGGAGCCGTCAGTCCCTCCTCCTGAGTTCGGTTCAGAAAAACCTTGATACCAGAGGGAGAGAAGAAGGTGACGTGCCTGCTCACAGGCTGTGAGCAGGCACGTCCACCAAGCGGTGGATCGTCCTACGGCTCCACGCTAATTATAATTGACATTGAGCGTTCTCTCGTGTTGTTACACGTCCGCAGACGCTGGCAGGATTCTACTGTGTCTGAGTCCTAGTTCTGGGTGGAATACATGAGATGTACCCACTCCAATAGAGAACAGATTGAATGTGTCCCACACAGCATCTGTCTCACAATGTGGCACATGGATTGAAAAAATGCATACATTTCCTGCTAGTATGTGTGCAACAGTCACTTGCTGTCTGAGAATCACAAACTCTGATGATTCTGCAGCTCAAGGTCAGTGTTGAGTCATATTCAAAGACCCCGTGCGACACTCCAAAACATTTAAAAGGCTACTGTGTGGGGAGCCACAGCGCCCCACAGCTTGTTAAATGTGTGTGACATAGATCTGCTGATGGAAAACAGCTGATATCACTCAACGGATTCATGTGAGTTGCACTGCTGCCTCCTGTCTGTACAAGCTGCTCAGCCGCAGCAGGTGTCCAGATAACGCAGAATTAAAACGGCTCGGGGCATAATGGAGTGTTGTTTCTCACAGCTCAGAAAATTGACAATCTAGAATAAATCTCATCTTTCCGGCTCAATGGGACCAGGAAGTGATGAGAGACCTTGTGTTTCTTCTCCATCTGAGATTCTAGAAATTACATTTCAAAAAAGAATTTCCTGATCTTCTACTAGAGGGGACGAGATCTGTTCATAGATGACAGAAAAAACGTCACAGAGTTCCTCCACACCGGGGTTGAGCTGAACTGCAGCGTGAATCCCGGATGAAAACGATTCGCCCATCCGTCTGGAGGCGCGCGTTCATTGCCACGCATTACAAGCTATAAAGCGGGCACGCATTTATGCTGTGAAAAACTCACATACATGCTGATGTGAACTGGAGTGCGTTGATGATCACGTTGTGTGCAGCTGCTCGGTGTAACGCTCGGAAGCGGGTGCACATATGAGCCGACGCGCCCTGAGGGTCGTGTGTGTGCGTCCTCTTGCGACGCTTTAAGCCAGGATTGCCGCGGGGGCGCGCGGGGGCGCGCGGGGGCGCGCGGGGGCGCGCGTTGGCACTGGTGCGGTAAGGAGGTACCGTGCGCCAACGGTGGAGCGGGGTTACCACTGGCTCGGTCTGCAGAAAAATGTTCATCATTTGCTGCGGGTCACGTGAGCTTTTGAGTGATACCACGAGCTGCAATATTAATTCAGACAAAACCCCTTCTTCGAGGATGTATGAACTGAGCCGCTGAAGGCTTGTGGGGCTGCTGACGCCGCGGGAGC
>NW_023631952.1:0-1456 GCF_014905685.2 Nematolebias whitei | reverse complement strand
TATAAAGTGTTTTGAAGCTAACTGTGATATAAAGTGTTTTTGAGGCAGAAGAGGAATGTTCTCATGGGTCACTTGGGGGCTTGGGAGGAGGACTTGGCCCGCCCTCCTCGCATGTTATCCTGAGTTTTCCCAGCAAACATGTTTTTTCTCAGAGGAGATGAGCCATCACCTCGCATGTTATCCTGAGTTTTAAACATGTTTTTGCTCAAAGGAGATGAGTCTCACGCGATTTAGGGGGAGGGAGAGAATAAAAGGAGGAGAGCGCTCAGACAAAGTTAGAGTCTGCTGTGAGTCTACGATCGGGACGTCCAGTATTGTGTTGATGTTTGCTCCCCCTGGGCTGTGCGGCTCTCCAGTCTACGTGTCGCGGTGAGAGCTCTTTTTACATCAGTACTTGTGAGATTGTACATCTGAGTGTGATTGTACTATTTTTGCTTTGTTGTATCTGTGGTGGAATAATAAATGACACAATTATTCTAGCAGAATAGTGTGTGTTTGGTCATTGTGCCGATTCTCTTCCGAGTCCTGGTTTTCTTAAACAAAATAAATATTAAAGCAGAAAATATGCAACTTTATAATAGATTAAGTACCGGAGTGAACCACTTATGTGGAAATTATCATAATATGAATATCATAATTGCAGGGGACTTCAATTCTACTCTTAATGATGCATTAGACAGATTTCATCCAAAGGCTAATACAAATCTAAACACAGTTCTAGAAAACTTTATATCAACTTTTGGTCTGACTGATGTATGGAGACAAAAAAATTAATCAAAAGTTGAATTTACGGAACTTCCGGCTGAATGGCGGTGAGATAAGGTGTGTTTGGGTGTGCTCCTACAGAATTAGCCTTTTCTCTGATTAATGCCTGGGCACTTTTTCCCGAGTCCGACAGCAAACAATAGCTAACTTACACACTTTACATAACCCTCCTATTTGGCCATTAAAATGCCACCAAAACCGACTAAAGGGGTAAGTTCGATCCACGCTCACCTGCGGCCTAATCCTCGTAGTGAAGCCTCGAGCTGTCCTGGATCACCTCCTCCGTCTGAGGGCGACGTAAGCAGCCTTAAGCAAGAACTACTTGTAGCTCTCCGAGAGGACCTTGCTGCTATAATTAAAGCAGAATTCCATGCTGTTCTGGGTGAAAGTCTCTCGTCGATTAATGCCGAGCTGTCCGCCTTCAAAAAGGAGCTATCGTCTGGGCTAGCAGCGGTGCAGGAGAGCTTCACGGGGCTAAAGCTAACGGTAACAGAGGTGGAGAAGTCCGTCTCCACCTGCACTGACGACATCGTGAGCCTCCAGAAAACAGTTGACGTCCTTACTAAGACGGTGGCACAGTTGGAGGATAAGTGCGATGACCTGGAGTCCCGGTCTCGACGTCAGAACATCCGCATCATTGGTGTTCCGGAGGATGACCCATCAGCGGCGACAACGGCTGCGGTATCTCGGA
>NW_023631951.1:0-1457 GCF_014905685.2 Nematolebias whitei | reverse complement strand
CGCTCCCTCACTATCCATCCTTCAGTTCAAACAGTCTTATACTGCCATCTGGGGGTTAAAAAAGGTACTACACACAAAAGAACCAACATTTCTTCTTAAATTTGACAAAAATGAGTAATTATTGTTAAATTTCAAACAATATTATCGTTTATCTCAATAATTTCTGAGACGATGAATCGCCCGGCAGGATTTATCGTGACGGGTCTAATTGTAACTGGTCATTGTGTTCGAGCCAGTCCACCTGTTGTAATCGCTTTATAATCACACTTCTTCGGTTCCTTTAGCTTGTCCCAGCGCTGCTCATGAGTCCGGGTGTAGTCATGCCGCACCATCGCCTCCGATACGTCTCAGTAAATGCGCTCGCTGCTTGTGGCGCCGTCCGTCAACACGATGAGGACGTGCAGGTTCAGGTGTAGTTTGCAGTTTTGCTGTGCGGAGCACCTCGGAGCAGCCCGGTCCGGAGTGATTTTTAAGACCGAGTGTGTTGCAGCTCCTCAGACTGAAGAAGTCCTTTGGATGAACGATGAAACGTGTGAACGACAAGGATCCGTCCAGCGCACCCGACTGAACCTGGTTAGATTGAATCAAAGCGTTTTCTGACGAGTGTTCTCACATTGAACGCAGGAGCTGACGGACCACTGCAGCTTTAATGATGCTCTGAACTTCTGGACCAGAAAATGTGTCAAATAATGTTTGTTTTACTAAATAAATCAAGAAGTTGGAGTTGAAGTTTTTCGTGTTTGAGGCGCTCTTCCTCAGGGGTTTAAATAAAGTGGCTGGTTGAACTCCCTCCCTGCAGCCGTCTTGTACGAGCTGCTCTACGACGGCGTCTTTAAGGTGGACCGCAGCGTCCTGGCTCAGTGCCAGCGGGGCGGCCGGCCCAACAACGTCCTGAGCGACGACGCCATGCCCGCCTGCGGCAGCAGCGACGACTCCGAGCCGGACGAGCTGCTGTGGTACGACCCGTCTTTAAAACTCGAGCGACTTGTGTGGAGGGCCGAGTCAGACGGTGTTTTTCTCCTGCAGGGTGGAAAACGAGACGAGCGCGACGTCCTCCAGGTCCAGCAGCCAAAGTTTCAGGGTAACACTTCGTCCCCCGGGCCGTTTGGAACATCCGTCTTCTGGAGGCGGGTTTGAAAATGTTTTTATTTCAGGGTCGAGGCCGCGGGCGGAGGCTGCCCGAGAGGGTGTGGCGGTCTCTGAACCCGACTCTGCTCCGAAACGTCGAGTACGACATCTGGCACAAGAGCAAGAGGGGTGAGGCGCTCGAGGTTTTCTGTTTTTAGCTAGGCTTTGGCTAGTTCTAGGGTGTTTTTAGCTAGCTTTTTGACATTTTTAGCTTTTAGCTAGTCTTTTGCTGCTTTTAGCTTATCGTGTGCTACTTTGACTTTTGAACTGTTGCTATTTTTAACTAGAACTTTGACCTTTTTGAAAACATTCTGTGCGTTTTCGCTTTT
>NW_023631950.1:0-1457 GCF_014905685.2 Nematolebias whitei | reverse complement strand
GAGCTTAAGTACTGACTGGACCAGGTGGTGGAGCTGTGGGATAATGAACGGTGACAGGTGACATGAGTTGAGTGATTACTGAGTGTGCAGCATGACAGAGGAGCTGACAGAGAGCAGAGCTATGACAGAACCACCCCCTCAAGGTCCGGCTCCTGAAGGACCACCAGGCTGGAGAGGGTTCAGTCGATGAAAGTCTCTAATGAGGGTTTTGTCCAGAATATTGCGTGAGGGCACCCAGGAACGTTCCTCCAGGCCGTACCCCTGCCAGTCTACCAGATACTGGAGTCCTCTCCCCCACCTTCTGGATCGAAGAAGGCGTCGGACCGTGTAGGCTGGGCTCCCCTGAATGAGTCGGGCGGGTGGTGGGAGGTCGGTGGTGGGTCGAAAACGTGGCAGGACAAATGGCTTGAGTCTTGAGACATGAAACGTTGGATGAATGCGCATGGACCTGGGTAACTGTAAGCGAACAGAGACAGGATTGATTATTTTGGTAATCAGAAAAGGACCAATGAAACGTGGTGCTAGTTTCTTAGATTCCACACGGAGAGGAAGGTTCTTGGTGGAGAGCCACGCTTTCTGGCCCACCTTGTACAATGGTTGAGGCGTTCTCCTGCGGTTAGCCCCCCGAACGTACCTTTTGGTGGCCAAAATTAGGGCTCTCCTGGCTTTTCTCCAGACTCGCTGGCAACGTAAAATTGCGAGTCGTGCAGAGGGAACCCGAGCTTCTCTCCCCTGGACTGAAAAAACAGGAGGTTGGAATCCATAGACAACATGAAAGGGTGAAATACCTGATGTAGAGGATGGAAGAGAGTTGATTGCTTGTTCAATCCAAGGGAGGTTGGACGTCCATTTCCTCGGGTCCCCCTCGCAGAGGAGCCGAAGCTTGGTCTCCACCTCCTGGTTGGTACGCTCAGATTGTCCATCCGTTTGGGGATGAAAACCTGACGAGAGGCTGACCGAGATCCCTAGCAGGTTGCAAAACTCCCTCCAGAACTTGGAAATGAATTGGGGACCTCGGTCAGACACAATGTTCTGGGGGAGCCCATGGAGCCTGAAAACCTCCTTGGCCATGATAACGCTGAGCTCCTTGGAAGAAGGTAACTTGGGGAGAGGAACCAGGTGGACCATTTTAGAAAAACGGTCCACAATGGTCAATAACACTGAATTACCTTCAGAAGGGGGTAATCCAGTCACAACGTCCATAGCAATATGTGACCATGGGCGTGAAGGAATTGGCAGGGGTCGTAGCAGCCCGGCAGGTGGGCGATTGGAAGACTTGGCACGATTGCATTCGGGACATGACTTGACAAAGTGCTTGGTGTCCTCCGTAAGCGTAGCCCACCAGAATCGGGCGCGAATGAGTTGGAGGGTCTTGGTGATTCCTGGGTGACAGAACAACTTTGATGAATGGCATAATTCAAGAACCTCTTTTACCTTTTGATTGGGGACAAACAGGC
>NW_023631949.1:0-1457 GCF_014905685.2 Nematolebias whitei | reverse complement strand
CCGCGTTAATTGATGAATATATCTGAGCATCTGTTCATCTACAAGTAGATGTGGAATATTGAGGTCTCGGAGCCTGGGAGAGCAATGGAAGTGGAAGATGGAGGTCTCAGAGCCTGGAGGAGCAGTGGAAGTTGAAGATTGAGGTCTCGGAGCAAGGAGAAGCAGTGGAATTGAAGATCAAGGTCTCGGAACCTAGAGGAGCAATGGTAGGGGCTCGGACCTGGGAGAGAAGTGGAAGTAGAAGATCGAGGTCTCAGAGACAGGGAGAGCAGTGGAAGTGAAAGATAGTGGTCTCGGAGCATGGGAGAGCAGTGGAAGTGGAATATTGAGGTCTCAGAGCCTGGAGGAGCAATAAAAGTGGAAGATCGAGGTCTTAGAGCTTGGAAGAGCAGTGGAAGTGGATGATCGAGGTCTCAGAGCCTAGAAGAGCAGTGGAAGTGGATGATCGAGATCTCGGAGACTGGGAGAGCACTTGAAGTGTAAGATCAAGGTCTCAGAGTGTGGGAGAGCAGTGGAAGTGGAAGATAGAGGCCTCAGAGTCTGGGAGAGTAGTGAAAAATGAAAATAAAGGTCTTGGAGCCTGGGAGAGCAGTAGAAGTGGATGATCGAGGTCTCGGAGCCTGGGAGAGCAGTAGATGTGTAAGATTGAGGTCTCACAGCCTGGAGGAGCTTTGGAAGTTGAAGATTGAGGTCTTGGAGCCAGGAGGAGCAGTGGACGTTGAAGATCATGGTCTTAGAGCCTGGAGGAGCAGTGGAAGTGGAAGAACGAGGTCTCAGAGCTTGGAGGAGCAATGGAATTGGAAGTTGGAGGTCTCAGAGCCTGGGAGAGCAGTGGAACTGGAAGATGGAGGTCTTGGAGCCTGGGAGAGTAGAAGAAGTTGATAATCAAGGTCTAGGAGCCTTGGAGAGCAGTATAAGTGGAAGATCGAGGTCTCAGAACCTGGAGGAGCAGTAGATGTGGATGATCGAGGTCTCGGAGCATGGGAGAGCAGTAGATGTGTAAGATTGAGGTGTCAGAGCCTGGAGGAGCTGTGGAAGTTGAAGATTGAGGTCTTGAAGCCAGGAGGAGCAGTGGACATTGAAGATCAAGGTCTTAGAGCCTGGAGGAGCGGTGGAAGTGGAAGAACGAGGTCTCAGAGCTTGGAGGAGCAGTGGAATTGGAAGCTGGAGGTCTCAGAGCCCGGGAGAGCAGTGGAACTGGAAGATGGAGGGCTCGGAGCCTGGGGGAGTAGAGGAAGTTGAAAATCAAGGTCTAGGAGCCTTGGAGAGCAGTATAAGTGGAAGATTGAGGTCTCAGAGTCTGGAGGAGCAGTGCAAGTTCATGATTGAAGTCTAAGAGCCTGGAGGAGCAGTGGAAGTGGAAGATTGAGGTCTCAGAGGCAGGAAGAGCAGTGGAAGTGGAAGTTCAAAGTCTCGGAACCTAGAGGAGCAGTGGAATGGGCTCGGAGCCTGGGAGA
>NW_023631948.1:379-1457 GCF_014905685.2 Nematolebias whitei | reverse complement strand
TGCCGTTACTAAAGAATCACATTTTTTCTCCAGCATCTAATAATGCTGCCTATAGAATTTGGTATGAGAAAGGTATTAGAACAATGAGAGACCTGTACGAAGATGGTTTATTTCTTAGTTTTTCAGAATTGTCTTCTAAATTTAATCTACCCACTTCACATTTGTTTCTTTACTTCCAAATTAGGCATTGCGTTTCATCGCAGTTTCAAAATTTTCTAACTTTGCCTACTGACCCACCATGGGTTGAACTCTTAGTTTTGAGCCCCAATTTGAAATCTCCTCTTTCAATTATTTATGGAAAACTTATGGCAATAGAGGCCGATTCATCGGGTAAAACTAGAACTGCATGGGAACGTGAACTGGGTGTTAAACTATCAGATTCATGGTGGGATAAAGTTATTCTCAGCATACGTCAGAGTACACCATGTGCCAGACTACAGTTAATACAATTTAAAGTAATAAATAGAGTACACTTCTCAAAAACACGTTTATCTAAAATGTTCCTCTCAATACCAGACCAGTGTGATAGATGTCAGACTTCACCTTGCAACTTAAGTCATATGTTCTTTTTCTGCCCAAAACTGCAAGGGTTTTGGAAATATTTTTTCTCCATACTCTCAGGAGTTTTTAAGATTCAGTTTCAAAGTGATCCACTTATTGCTATTTTTGGAGTTCCTGGGACCACACTTAATCTATCCCGCCAGCAGGGGGAGGTCTTGGCCTTTTGCTCTCTCCTTGCCAGACGTTGTATTTTGCTCGCCTGGAAATCTCCCACACCACCATCTACATCACAATGGCTTAATACTGTAAGATTATACTTGAAGATGGAAAAAATTTTACTAACAGTGAAAGGTAGTTCAGAAAAATTTACCCACAAGTGGACACCCTTTGTGTCATATGTAAAATCTTTACCTTCATAGCGTATAGACTGATATGATTGACTCATCACATTACCATGTGACTTGTTTTTAGAGGATAAATGAAAGACTGAAATACTGTTTTCCTTTTGGTTTGTTGGGTCCCTCCTGTTCGTTCCTCCTCCCCCTCTCTCTCTTTTTTTTTTTTTTTTTTTTTTTTT
>NW_023631948.1:0-279 GCF_014905685.2 Nematolebias whitei | reverse complement strand
AAAAAAAAAAAAAAAAAAAAAAAAAAAAACACACTATTCTGTTCACATTTTCCCTCAAAGCTAAACTATCAATGGAGTCCAATTTAGGCCGCAGTCCACACAGCCGGAGGAGGACACGCACCTCAGCCCCGAGACCTTTGTGAGACGTTCGGAACCTTAATCCCGTCAGATTAAGGGTTTGATGGCCAGATCCGCTGTAAACTGAGGGAAAATGGTTCGTCACCCACGTGATCCCGGCAGGCCTTCCGCCGTCCACCGGCACAAGTCCACACACTTGTG
>NW_023631947.1:0-1457 GCF_014905685.2 Nematolebias whitei | reverse complement strand
AGACAGGTAAATCCCATTGAGCCTCGAGGACTCATTTACAAGAGAGGCCTGATTTCAACAAAGAAAGATGACAACAACGGACAACAGCAACAACAATAAACAATTATAAAAAGCCATACTGCAGGTTTTTTTTTTTTTTTACAAATAGGATGGCTAAAAGGAAAAGGTAATAACAAAAAAAAAAAAACCCAGCTAGATTCTAAGGTAGAAAACTTAAAACAGGAACATGTCTGCATTGGTTCTTGCCAGGAGTCCAACATATTCTTAAAGCCACTTAGAGAGGTCAAGGTCGAGAGCTTCAAATCTTTTTGTAAGATATTCCAGGAAACAGGAGCAGAGTAGGAGAAGGCCCTTTTGCCTAGTTCAGTCCTCATTGATGGAACTTTGCGGGTAATAATGTCCTGAGAGCGCACTCCGTAGCTGCACTCATGCAGAGACATGTAGGAGGAGATGTATGAAGGCAGCAGACCAAGAAGTGATTTAAAGATGAAAATGTACCAGCGAGAGAGTCTGCGTGAAGTTAATGATGTCCAGTTAACCAGTGAATACAGGGTGCAGTGGTGGGTATGATAATCACAGCCAGTTATGAATCTTAGTGCACCATGATAGACAGCATCCAACATCTGCAGGGTTCTTGTAGGAGCGTTCATGTAAATATTGTCACCGTAATCAATGGAGGGAAGGAAAGTCACAGATAGAAGGTGTTTTCTAGCATTCAGGGTTAGACAGGATTTGTTTCTAAAAAAGAAACCCAGTTTAACTTTCAGTTTCTTTATCAAGTTTTCCACATGGAGCTTAAAAGAGAGATGCGAGTCAACCAAGATACCCAAATATTTATAGGAATCAACAAACTCAATGGGGACACCATTTGAGGATAAAATCGGAAGAAGAACTGCTGGGACCAATTTCCTATTTGAAAAAAGCATCCCTTTGGTTTTGTCGGCATTTAGGACAAGTTTGAGGTGGAACAAATCTGTCTGGATGTAGTTGAATGCAGATTTCAAAAGCTGGAAAGCCTTAGCAACAGTTTTAGCTCGACAATAAACAACTGTGTCATCAGCATAGAAATGTATGGATGCATTAGGGATGTTTTTACCTACATTATGTATGTAGATTGTAAAGAGGGTGGGTCCTAAGACGGAGACTTGTGGTACACCATTGTTGACTGTTAAATAACTGGAGGAAGTACCATTATGTTGAACACATTGCCTCCGGTCTGAAAGATAGTTAGAGAACCAACCAATGGTGTGTTCTGAGAAACCAATTTCTGAGAGTTTATGACACAAGATGTTATGATCCACAGTGTCAAAAGCTTTAGTCAGGTCTAAGAAAAGTGCAGCACAATAATCCTTAGCATCCAGTGCTTCAACAACATCATTAAGAACCTTCAGTGAGGCAGTGGTTGTGCTATGTTGTTTCCTGAAACCAGATTGATGTGGAGGTAAGATGTTAAATGA
>NW_023631946.1:0-1457 GCF_014905685.2 Nematolebias whitei | reverse complement strand
GAGAGAGGAGTAAAGGAGGCCATCTTTGTGAAAAGAAATCGTCCATCGTTAAACAGGGGTGGAGACGTACGTGTTCAATTGTCCCCCTCTTACAATGCTGTGATTGCTAGTATCACTCGGCCCTCTGTAAATAGTAAACAGCCATCAGTGTGCTAATGATCCATTGTTAGGCTGATGGTCCTTCTTGAGCATGTGAGCAGCTGGTTTTGGTTGTCAGCAGGAAACTGGTTGATCCACTCTGAGAAGGTGCTATTTATAAGACTGAGCTGAATACAGCACCTCAGACTGAGGAAGTCTCTCGGATGACAGACGGAACGTTTCTACATTTTTTTGTTGTTTTGCTTTGTTTTTTTTTTGTTTGGTTTTTTTTTTTTTGAATGTCCAGAGGACCAGATTTAACTTTTTTAGATTTTTCTACCTGGATTATTGAGCATGCATCAGGGTAAACTCAGAGGTTATTAAAAAATAGTCGGACAGAATAGGATTTTGAGGAACTATTACCAAGTCCTTAATCTCTATACCATAGGTCAGAACTAAATCAAGAGTGTGATGATAAGAATTAGTAGATGTGCGGACGTTTTGGGTATAACCAAATGAGTCAAACCATCCATCCATTATCTTTACCCGTTTATTCCATTTTGGGTCACGGGGGTCGCTGGTGTCCATGTCCAGCAATCACTGTGCGAGGGGCGGGGGACACACTGGACGGGTCGCAAGTCCATCACAGGGCCACATAGAGACAAACGAGACAAACAACCATTCACTCTCTCACTCACACCTAGGGACAATTTAGAGTTACCAATCAGCCTAACATGCATGTTTTTGGACTGTGGGAGGAAACCGGAGCACCCTTAGAAAACCCACGCATGCACGGAGAGAACATGCAAACTCCACCCAGAAAGGCCCCTGGACCGGGGTTTGAACCAGGGACCTTCTCGCTGAGAGGCAGCAGCTCTACCAGTTGCGCCACCGTGCTGCCCGCCAAGGGTACAGTGAAGTGTTAATCTGGCCTTGATAACAACTAGTAAAAGTGGCTTTTCTGATTCCATTTTGGATGAGAAAGACTGAGGGACAGCGATTCAAAAGAATCATAACTAATAACTGGTTTGGCATTAATCAATAACCCTGACTGAAAGATAGAAGCTACTCAGCTGAAAGTTGGCAAATTGGTAGCTGCGAATGATCCCTAATAGTCTCTGATTGAAAATCGAAAATCCAAGATGGTCGCCTTAGCTAAAAAATAAAACATACCATAACTTGGCCATTTTTAGAGCTATTCATTTGAAATTTGGTATAATGGCAACTGGGAGCGAACCCAAACACATTTTACTATAAAATCAAGAATTTAAATTGGCAGCAGCCTGGCAGCCCCCATCAAATTTTGTCCAGGAACTTTCTAGTTCATCATATTGTTTTAACAAGTTTTTTTTTAATGTGTTTAATTTGTCATGATTTTA
>NW_023631945.1:0-1457 GCF_014905685.2 Nematolebias whitei | reverse complement strand
AGTGTTTATTCAGCTTTGAGGAAGTTTTTTAACTCAAAAATGCCTTACAGGAATAAAAAGAACGTTTAATTTCACTCTTTACCTAAAACTGAAGTGAAACCTGTGATCCCACGTCTTCTCCAGAAGGTGTCAGTACAACCTCAACAAAATTTAACTCCGACACTGTTTGTGTTGTCCACTAGGGGAGCTATAACTTCCTGTGGCGTTCGGTTGACATCCTGTTGTTAGCCGCTTAGCTTGAAGTTAGCTTCGGCTAAACTCGGTTAAAATCAACATTTCTGAACGGATTTTTTACACAAACGTGGCAAAATTTTTTGCAATCAGACTTTATAGCTTGAAACATGAGTTTTTGGGACAATATTGCCGCTTTATTTAGTGATTTTAAGCGTAGCTAAGGCTCCGGTCGTTAGCTGTTTAGCTTAAAATTAGCATCGCTAGCGTTGTTTAAAAACATCATTTAATGACGAATTTTAGACTCTAACGTGGCAAAATTTCAGCGAATATGCTTCGAAGCACTTAGCCAGCGTATCAAAACCACTTTAAAGGCGCTTTTCAGCTTTAAAAAGCAGATTTTATTTCCCTATGAAAACGAATTTCATTTCCGGGTCACGTGACTGAAATCACCAATGGCAAAGCAGCGCAGGGTTGAGAGGGGATGACGTAGCCACGTCAGTCAACCTTCTCAGCAAATCAGAGCGCTCCACACAGCAATATTCAACCAATCAGGAGACGTTTGCAGCCAGCATGCTAGGTTTAGCCTGAAAATAGTTCGTCAGCTTTTCGTCTCTTAAACTGTCAAAATGCACTTTTTCTGTTAAAAATTGTAACGATTAACTCTTAACTGTGTTCTGAGACGGCGCTCAGCTTTTAAAACGTTTATCCATCTATTCAAAATACTCGTTCAAACTCAACAGAACCGGACCACAGTCCTGGTCTTTCAGCAGAACCTCATACTTTTAAACAGAATCAACGTTTTCCACAGCTCATCAGCCTTTAGTTAACATAACAGACGTACAATTTCAGCTTTATAAAGACTCAATGACACAATTTCAGCTTCCTGTGAGCTTCACTGAGCTTCACAGACCAACACGCTTAAAAACATGCAGCGTTTCGCTTCAGGCGGTGCAGCTCCGGCTGCGTTTCAATCACAGCTGATAAACTGTTATTTTATCAACATGCCAACATTTAAAAATCAATCTTACACGTTTTTACAGTCATTTATGAGACTTTACGGGCCACCAGTTGTAGTAAACAGAATAAAGCGTTTTACAGCACACTGTTTACATTGATTTGGCAAAATATGAAAATAATAACAGACAAGCTTCACAAAAAGTAGACATCGATCACTCGGCGGTGAACGAGGACTTTGCTTCAGATATTTCTAAAATATCTGTACTGATTTTATGAGAAAGAGGAGAGTTTTAAGATGAAATGGAGATTTATCTTACAGAGAAATA
>NW_023631944.1:0-1458 GCF_014905685.2 Nematolebias whitei | reverse complement strand
ATATATATATATATATATATATATATATATATACATATACATAAACATATATATACACATATATACACATGTAGATGAACAGATGCTGATATATTCATCAATTAAAACGGGTTCACTCATCTTTCTGGACTGGATAAAACGTGCATTGAATTTAATGAAATGTAACGTGAGACGTCATTTTTCTTTGACCCATCAAAATGAATGCGGTCATTTATTTTACAGAATCAAAGTTTAACATCAAACATTTACATTAATTTGGCAGAATATGAAAACAACAACATAATTAATCAGCTTTTACAACCAGGAAACCATACGGCCATGGTTTTCGTTGCTTCACCACAGACATTAATGAAAACATCTGGATTAATTTTCTAGCAGAAAGGAGAGTTTAAAGATGGAAAATTGAGATTTATCTTACAGAGAGATGTGTGAGAGAATTTATCTGTTTTAACCAGAACGTGCACGCTCCTTCGGAACTCAGCTTGTCCCAAACAGTACACTCTTGGTGAAGGTCGACTTTTACCTTTTCTGAAGATAGATCAGTTCCAGTGTGGAGTCTTACTTCCAACCACTGTTCAGCGTCTCAGTGAGAACAGCCAAATACCTAGAGAGCCGTGCGAGGTTATCCAAACAGAAGTTATAATTCCCAAAATCGTCTCTGGTTCAGCTTGTTTGGTTTAGCAGCATCCATGAATGCCTGCGTTTTGCATTCACGGACTCCCAAACTCTCTGCATTCTGGATTCCAAAACTCTTGAACTCTGCTTCTCTTCTGCTCTCTGCTTGAACTGCTGCTCCATCTTCAAGACTGAGCTTACAGCAGCTCCAAGACTGAGCTGAACTCTCTACCAGAACTCTTCTGGAACTCTTCTCTTCTCTCTGAACTCTCGAACTCTACTTTGAACTAGGAAGTGCCGATATTTAAATGGGCTCCACTTCCGGTTCGTTTGAGAGCTTTTTGATTGGTCGATGGACCCCAACAGAGGTGTGGTTTGTGATGTAAGGTGTTATGGAAAGTCAAGGATAGAGATTAAGATTGTTTAAGAACAGACAGAAAGATTGTTGGAGAAAACCAGTCTTAGTGGCGTCTCTACTCAGTATCTTGCTGTAAAAGTTAAACATGACATTTCTTTTCAGTAAACTTCTTAGTTGACCGAAGCTTGAACTTTAACACACTTACAAATTTGCTCACTTTCAAAACAGACGATCAAGAAATTGAATCATTACTCTGTAATGTACTCTAACTTGATTTCACTTTGAATTGAGGACTAAAAATCATTACTACTGTTTAAGTAAATAAAAATGAGTAGTTCACTTCAACATGTAAACATTGTTTGAACTAACACAATTTGATTATCAAAACATTTGTAAAATAGTAATGATCATAGAGAATTGTCTTTTCCACTTGATTAATTCAAGACAGAAAGTCTCAGGATGGGTCAAACTGTATTTCTGGATTC
>NW_023631943.1:0-1458 GCF_014905685.2 Nematolebias whitei | reverse complement strand
GTCCGGTTCGGTTTCTGAAAAGTTCGACCGGGTTGTTTTACATGGTTGGAAAGACGTTTTTAATGCCGGGGCGCCGACTCCGTGCAGCTCAGAGCTTGATTCGTTACATTTTTAGCAGAAAATGGTACATTTTGACAGTTTGAAAGACGAAAAGTTGACAGACTTGTTCAGGCTAAATGCTACATGCTAGTGGGAAAAACGTTCTGTGATTGGTTGAAAACGACCGTGTGTAACGTTTTGATTGGCTGAGAGACGTGTCAGGTCGTAAAGCCCACCCCCCTGCTGCTCTGTCATTGGTGGATTCAGTCACGTGACCCGGAAATGAAGCTCGTCTTCTTAAGGAAATTTAATCTGCTTTTTAAAGTTGGAAAACGCTTTAAAGTTGATTCTGATCCGCTGCTACGTTCTTCGAAGCCTATTTGCTGAAATGTTGCAACTTTTGAGTTTGAAATCCGTCACTAAATGGTGTTTTTGGACAACGCTAGGCGATGCTAATTTTAAGCTAACAGCTAACGACCGGATGAGTGACGTGTCGCGTCACTTCCTCTGAAGTCAGATTGTAAAGCTTGGTTGCACCGAAGTTTTCCGTGCTTAAAATCACTAATTAAAACTTGCCACATGTCCCCAAAAAACTCATGTTCATGCAAAGAAGTTGTGCTTGTTGAAACAACGCCACGTTTAGCTTTAAATCCGTTCAGAAATGTTGATTTTACCGAGTTTTAGCCTAAGCTAATTTTAAGCTAAGCGGCTAACAACAGGATGTCAACAGAACGTCAGGAAGTTGTCATAGACTCCTGCTGGTAGAAAGCTAACACCGCCACCTGCTGGGAAAGAGGAGTATAACGGTTTTCTGAAGAGAGACAGAAACTCCTCATAACATCTTTTCTTTTTCTGTTCACCACCTGGTTCTATGAGTAGCTGTTAAATAGCGAATTTATGGAAGTAAACGGTTTAAAAAGCGTTTTTTAAACTGATGATTGCTGTGAGACTTTTAGAAAAATTGCAGGTTTATAAAAATTCAGTGCTTTAGAGTAAATAACACTCAGAGGCTTGGTAATCTAGTATCTGTTAAGAAATAAGCACGTTAAGTAACACTGCCAGAGAAGCATTTACTTAAGAATATTCATGAATTGGGGTAAAACCTACAAATAGGTACCCACATTTGAATAAGTTGACTTATAACAGTACTTTTGTGTAAACCCAGAGCTAAAATAGTGTGAAACTCATTGACATTTGAATACAATTATTTACCTGTAAAATAATCTGAAGCTGGCAATTGTTTTATCCAGAAAAAGTGCTACACAGTGAATGAACATGACAGGTGTGGTAGAAAAAGATTTTGATCCTTATGAGATGAAGGGCTGTTTAGAGGATGCGTTGAAGCTGCTGACAGAATCCTTACATCCATATGTTATACAGGTGAACAGCATGAACCCAAAAGAGTTAGTGGACAATCTG
>NW_023631942.1:956-1458 GCF_014905685.2 Nematolebias whitei | reverse complement strand
TCAAACAACAGTATTTTTATGTCCTTCCAGAAGAATTTGTAAAAATTCTTCTGGAAGGACATAAAAATACTGTTGTTTGATGCAGTTCTGGAGTGTATTCATGTAGTATGACAAATATATGAGATATATGCATACTTTTTCACGAGTTCCTCATCTTTCTGACTGTGTAATGTCGTGTATTGAATTTAACAGAAATGTAACGAGAGACGTTATTTATCTTTGACCCATTAAAATGAATGCGGCCATTTATTTTCAGAATCAAAGTTTAACATCAAACATTTACATTAATTTGGCAAAATATGAAAATAATAACAGACAAGTTTCACAAATAATGAACTTCAAATCACTCGGCGGTGATTTGAGGACTTTGCTTCAGATATTTCTAACATATCTGTACTGATTTCATGAGAAAGAGGAGAGTTTAAGATGAAATGGAGATTTATCTTACAGAGAAATATGTGAGGGAATTAATATCTGTTGACCAGAAATTGCACGCTCCATC
>NW_023631942.1:0-856 GCF_014905685.2 Nematolebias whitei | reverse complement strand
ATCACAAATAATGAACTTCAAATCACTCGGCGGTGATTTGAGGACTTTGCTTCAGATATTTCTAACATATCTGTACTGATTTCATGAGAAAGAGGAGAGTTTAAGATGAAATGGAGATTTATCTTACAGAGAAATATGTGAGGGAATTAATATCTGTTGACCAGAAATTGCACGCTCCATCGGATCTCAGCTTGCCTCAGGTACACTTTAGTCGAAGAAGAAACCGTTACCTTGTTGACGATAATCAGCTCAGTAAGAATCCTTCAGACTCTTTTCAGCGTCTCCGTTGAGAACAGCTAAAATCCTTCGAGAGTCGTGCGTGGTTCGTTCAAACAGAATTATAATCCCAAAACGTCTCTGGATCATCCCGAACGCGTTTGCACTCAAGAACACTGCACTCTAACAGAATCTTCAAATCATAACTCCCAGACTCTTAGTCTCTGGATTCTCCAGCAACTCTTCTCAGACTCTTCATTGTCAGCAACTCTGACTCTCAGACTCTACAGAACCGAGAAGTTTTCACATTTTAAATGAGTTTACTTCCGGGTTTACTTTAGAGCTTTCTGATTGGTCGGTGGACCAGAAAGAGGTGTGGTTTTTGACGTAAGGTGTTATGATAAGCCAAGGTCAGGGGATGAGATTGTTCAACAACTGACAGAGAGATTATTGCAGAAAAGCAGACTTCGTGGAGTCTTTACTCTGATGTATCTTCTGTAAAGATTAAACATGACATTTTTCTCGGTAAACATTTTAGTTGACCGAAAACCGACCTTTCACATACTTACGACTTGGCTCATTTCAGACAGAAAATCAAGAAATGCATATTAACCTGATTTCTTCTTTGAATGAGGAATAA
>NW_023631941.1:0-1458 GCF_014905685.2 Nematolebias whitei | reverse complement strand
TATTTCTGAAGGGATGTTTTCAATCTTGCCACTATGTCTGAAGTAACATTTTCAACCTTGCCACTATGTCCAAATGGCTGTTTTCAAGCTGGAAAATGATTATGAAGTGATGTTTTCAAGATTGCCAATGTGAATAAAGCAATGTTTTCAAGTTTGTAAAATATGCCTAAAGGGATAGTGACAAGCTTGAAAACATCCCTTCAGACATAGTGGCAAGCTTGAAACAATGTCCAATGGGCTGTTTTCAAGCTGGCAAATGAGTGTGAAGTGATGTATTCAAGATTGCCAATGTGAGTAAAGCAATGTTTTCAAGCTTGTAAATTATTCCTAAAGGGATTGATTCAAGCTTGCCACTATGTCTGAAGGGAAGTTTTCAAGCTTGCCACTATGTATGAAGTAATGTTTTCAAATTTGCCAATATGTCCAAAGGGCTGTTTTTTAGTTGGCAAATGAGTGTTAAGTAATGTTTTCCAAATTGCCACTATGTCCAAAGGGCTGTTTTCCAGCTGGCAAATGAGTGTGAAGTTATGTTTTCAAGCTTGCCAATGTGAATAAAGCAATTTTTTCAAGCTTGTAAATTATGCCTAAAGGGATTGTTTCAAGCTTGCCACTATTTCTGAAGGGATGTTTTCAAGCTTGCCACTATGTCTGAAGTAATATTGTCAAGCTTGCCACTATGTCTGAAAAGGGCTGTTTTCAAGCTGGAAAATGATTATGAAGTGATATTTTCAAGATTGCCAATGTGAATAAAGCAATGTTTTCAAGCATGTAAATTATGCCTAAAGGGATTGTTTCAAGCTTGCCACTATGTCTGAAGGGATGTTTTCAAGATTGTCATTGTGTCTGAAGGGATGTTTTCAAGCTTGTCACTATGTCCAATGGGCTGTTTTCAAGCTGGCCAATGAGTGTGAAGTGTTGTTTTCAAGCTTGTCTTTGTGTCTGAAGGGATGTTTTCAAACTTGCCTATGTGTCTGAAGCAATGTTTTCATGCTTGACACTATGTCTGTATGTATGTTTTCAAGCTTGTCATTGTGTCTGAATGGATGTTTTCAAGCTTGTCTTTGAGTCTGAAGGGATGATTTAAAGGTTTCCACTATGCCTGAAGGCATGTTTTCAAGCTCGCCACAGTGTCTGAAGTTATGTCTTCAAGCTTGCCACTATGTCCAAATGGCTATTTTCAAGCTGGCAAATGATTATGAAGTGATGTTTTCAAGATTGCCAATGTGAGTAAAGCAATGTTTTAAAGCTTGTAAATTATGCCTAAAGGGATTCATTCAAGCTTGCCACTATGTCTGAAGGGATGTTTTCTAGCTTACCACTATGTCTGAAGTAATGTTTTCAAGCTTGCCACTATGTCCAAAGGGCTGTTTTCAAGCTGGCAAATGATTATGAAGTAATGTTTTCAAGTTATCCACTATGTCCAAAGGGCTGTTTTCCAGCTGGCAAATGAGTGTGAAG
>NW_023631940.1:0-1458 GCF_014905685.2 Nematolebias whitei | reverse complement strand
TCAGTGGTTGTTGTTGTTGTTTGCGATCCGGCCTCTGGTTCTTGACAGTAGAATCTGGCCATTATGGATCCAACACCAACCCGAGAGTGGTGTTCTAAGGTAGAAGGGGCTGTTAGTAAACTTGAGAAAGGGCTTCAGGAAATGGTTGTTTCTCTTCAAGCTTTGTCCCAACAGTCAAACCAAGTCATCAACCAAACCCTGTTGACTCCTGCACCAAGAGAACCACGGTTAGCCCCCCCTGAACATTTCAGAGGTGAGCCTGAGCAATGTCGACCATTTTTGACTCAGTGTGACATTCAATTTCAATTGCAACCTTCATGTTTTCTCACTGAGCATGCTAAAGTAGCTTATGCTGTCTCCCTTCTCGCTGGAAGAGCCAAGACGTGGGGCACTTCTGAATGGTTAAAAGGTGGCGTGGTATGTCGTAATTTTTCTGAATTCTCCAAAGAGTTGTGTCGGGTTTTTGACCCCATCCTCCCTGAGAGAGAGGCAGCCCGAAGAATTTTTGATATTAAACAAGGCAAGGATTCTGTAACCAAATACATCATTCACTTTCACTCTGTTTCAGCAGACAGTCATTGGGATGAACACGCACTCACTGACGCCTTCTTCAGGGGGCTTAATGAAGATGTTAAGGATGTGCTGGCAACAATGGACTATCCCTCATCCCTACGCCAGCTGGAGGAGGTGGCCACCCGTGTTGACCTTCGCCTGCGTGAGCGTGAGCGTGACCGTGAACAGAGTCGAGGCAAGGCCACAGCCATGTCCAGAACCAGACATCACCTTGTGGATCATGAACCTAAAACGGAACAAACCAAGAGCCCTCAGGATCCTCTGTATGCTACGGAACCCATGCAACTAGGAAGAAGTCGTCTGACCACCCAGGAACGAGAACGTCGGAGGAGGTACCATCTCTGTTTTTATTGTGGTCAAGGCGGTCATGATTGTCATCATTGTCCAGTAAAAGACCAGGCTCAGCAGGAGAAGAGAGGCTCCTGTTGAGTCTTAGTCATAAGATCAAGTCCTCTCTACCTATCATGTCCAAGTCCAAGGTCAAGTTCATAATAAAGGGTGGTCAACCCGTCATCGTCTCAGCTTTTATTGATTCAGGGGCCGACACGGAATTCATTGATAAAACCTTTGCCAAATCCATAGATCTGACCATTGTTCCATCACCTAACAACCATAGGGTCCTCGCTTTAGATGGTCATCCTTTAAGTCAATCTAGTCTTGAAACTGTTCCAGTCACCATGGTGTCGGCCAACAACCATTCGGAACTGATCAGATTCATTGTTATTGATTCACCCCAACTCCCAGTGGTTTTAGGTTCCACTTGGTTACGCAAACACAACCCCCAAATCGATTGGAGGAACCAAGAGATTGTAGGATGGGCTAATGAGTGTTATTCTACATGTATTCAGAGCCAACTCAGTTCACCAGCCCTTGTCACAGCCAATG
>NW_023631939.1:0-1459 GCF_014905685.2 Nematolebias whitei | reverse complement strand
AGTTGGATGATCCTGCAATTAACTCGATGATACTGTATCTGACTGATTCAGACAAATACACTCCATCGAAAGTCAAACTGGATTCCGATCCAGACCTAAAAGTCCTCTTTCAGCTGCTCAAACAGTTAAAACTACTCAAGGACAACCTAACTTTAGCTCATGGAGCGACGTCCTCACCCGTGTTCGCGGTCTCCCATGACCGAAGGGGGGTGACGCCAGTTAGGATAATGCTACCAGACGCGATAACATGATCAAATCTGACATTCAGAGTGAGTGGCGCACCGAAACGTCGTTTTCTAGTTGCTTAATCACTGCTTTTGTCAATGTTGAAACGTTGTTTTACTGGTTGCTTAGTCACTGTTTTTGTCGATGTTGAGACATCGTTTAATTGGTTTTTGGTATTGTTTCTGAACAACCCAGGCAAGAATGAATTTGGTTGTGTAGTTGAGTTAGAGACTAAGAGGCCTTTAACCATGCCAACATGCAGTTCATTCATTAAATTGCAATCTTTGCGGAGTCAATGTATATTATTGCTACCTTAAGTACCATAATCTACATTGATCTCACAACGCTTAAGCCGAACCTACTCGAACAATTCTATTCGGGGGGATAGCTAATTCTTTTTGATGAGTCTCGCCATAGACTTCCAAAAACATTTATGGGGAAACCAAACACCCAATCTCAAGTTGTTCGTCTAAAGGACAACAGACAATTGAACCAAACTATATTTTGCCATGTAAAGCTAACTTAAACCAAGTTAGAAATGGAAAAATAGTTTGGACCCCTTTTCTATAGGTATAAACCCCTGTAGTTACCCTTTTCAGCATGTTCCACCCCTTAACTGGTAGTTGTAGCTGTTCCCAACCATAATAGCTAACACACCAGGTGCATATAGTTTAAGGCCTTATGTAAAATCCCCTTCATAAGCCCACCTTAAACCACATAATTGCATGTCACATTTGAACCAGAACGGCACAGACTGGACGTCGCCCAGAGACGACCTTCGCTGGAGGGGACCTGCAATCCTGACGTTGGTCTCCACTCTTCATCCAGTGGCAGCATCTTCAGTTCAATCCAAGGGTACCCCTCTGTATGCTGATCAATCAACAGCTCCAATCGTTGTGGATTTACCGTTGTGGATTATATGACTTTTTCCAATGGATTACAGACTCTGTTTCCAAGGGGTTAAAGCATTGCTACAAGGGAATTACCGTGACGTTATGGAATTATAATCAACACAATGGAATTACCAAGAATATTGTGGAATTACCTTTGACTTTGTTTTACTTGCTGGATTACTTTTGACTTTTGTTTTCCTTGCTGGATTACATCAAGCTCAAGGACATTCGAAGGCGTAAGTTCATGTTTGGAATTCATCCCCATGGACAGGCGATGATTTCCAAAGGGGGGACTGTAGTGGACTAAGCCTGAGGTCAAATCCTTGACCTAAGGACCTTGT
>NW_023631938.1:0-1459 GCF_014905685.2 Nematolebias whitei | reverse complement strand
GAGTGGTAGCAACAACAAAAAAAGGTGTTTTTATGAGTGGTTGTAGTGCACGTGGTTCTGCAAGTAGAAGTTGCACAATAGGACCAATTTTGAAGTTTTTGTAGAAAGCCATGCCTAGCGATGATATTGGACGCAGGTATTTATTTGTTTTAAAGACTTTTAAATGTGGTGTGGAGCCAGGCTGCAACTTACTGATCTGTCATATTCTTATTAGACAACAAAAACAGATTCAAAATTTGAGGAAAAATTAGCCAAATCCTTTGAGAGGCAATCGAGTGTAAAAACACTCTTTTCTTGAAGGTGACTAAGAGATTGTTCATTTTAGCCAAAAGACTTTGAACCAAAGAGACTAAACTGCAGGAATAAACCATTAGAGACCTGCAAATAATCTCTGGAGCTCTTCTAACTTTTTATAATGCTGACAATTTCACATTACAGTAGTCCCTCGTTTATCGCGGGGGTTACATTCCAGACCCCTGGCGTACTAATGCCTTTTTACTCACCAGGTCTGCAGAACCCTGCAGCTCAGCTCCGGTTCAGCAGACCTACCTAGCCTTGGTCCAGTTCTGATCAGCTGTCTGCATCCACTGAGCACTGAAGTCATTATTGCCCCTTTTCCATTAGTAACGGTGCAGCACGGTTTGACTCAACTCGGAACAGTTCCAAGTATTTTCCACTAGTAACGGTTCGTGGAATCGGTCCTCTTTTTCAGTACCATTTTCTCTGGGGTTCCTACCGGGCCGAGCTGGCATCAAAACGTGACGTCAGAACACTGTCGATCACTGACAGGTCAGGGGGCAGAGTCACTGGTTGTTTGAGAAACTTTTCACAACAACTCGAGCCACCATTTGCAATAACTCGAACTAGAGGAGCGGCTGGACCTATTTTATAGATTTTAAAAACAATAATGACAACACCGTGGTCTAATGCTGAAGTGCAGGTGTTTTTTTGGTGCTTGGTGGCCGACGACAAAATTCAGAGTGAGCTAGATGGAGCTCCACCGGTCCTCTCCTCGGAACCCCTTCAGGCTGGGCAGGGCATCATCTCCCCAGCTCCGAGCTCCGCTGGCCACCGCGGAAGATCCTCTGTGCTGCTGAACCGTGGGCCTCGTGCGCTCCTGCTCTGAACTCCGCTGATCACAGCAGAGGATCATACGAGCTGCTGACCCGTTGAAGCGTGCGAGGGCGGACCCCAAGCCCTGGCCTCGCGTGCTCCTGAAGGCTGGAGCCCAAGCACCAGCTGACGGGCGGACCGGGACGGGTATGGGACGGAGGGTGGAAACGATTTTTTAAAACATTTTATGTATTAATTTATTTTTTTTAATCAGAGAAGATAAAAATAAATAAACGGTGCCAACTTTATCATGAAATCCAATTTTCACTTTAATGACTTTATTAAATAATTTGTTAACCATGCGTAACCATGGCAACAAGGCAGTTTTCTACAACCAACAGAAGCT
>NW_023631937.1:0-1459 GCF_014905685.2 Nematolebias whitei | reverse complement strand
TATATATATGGGCAGCACGGTGGCGCAACTGGTAGAGCTGCTGCCTCTCAGCGAGCAGGTCCCTGGTTCAAACCCCGGTCCAGGGGCCTTTCTGGGTGGAGTCTGCATGTTCTCTCCGTGCATGCGTGGGTTTTCTCCGGGTGCTCCAGTTTCCTCCCACAGACCAAAAACATGCATGTTAGGCTGATTGGTAACTCTAAATTGTCCCTAGGTGTGAGTGGGAGAGTGAATGGTTGTTTGTCTCGTTTGTCTCTATGTGTCCCTGTGATGGACTTGCGACCCGTCCAGGGTGTCCCCCGCCTCTCGCACAGTGATTGCTGGACATGGGCACCAGCGACGCCCGTGACCCAAAATGGAACAAACGGGTAAAGATAATGGATGGATGGATGGATATATATATATTTTTTTTATATAGATATATATATTTATACGTATATAAATAACTGTTCTGCCCCTATCTGAAAATAAATTTTCTTGACATTAAAGGTGGGCCAAACAACAACTTTCAAGGAGTTCTGTTATTCAGTCAGAGATGCAGTATTTATAATTTTTATTGTTTTTCCACAAAGTTCAAACCTTAAATGTTTGTGCTGGTGAAGATTCTCAGTCATCCAGGACATGATGAATTCAAAAAGAGTTCCCTTCAAAAACAACTGGACTTTATTTGTAACAGAAGACGTTTCTGTCCTCATCCGAGGAGCTTCCTCAATTCAAACAGCAGAGAGTGAGAGATACAGGTTCAGAGGCTGAGTGAGAGAAGACACACACACATATGTAGATTGGCAGTTCACACCTAAACACCTTAACAGTAGGTGCTTCTTAAAGTCTTTGTTCCTCTAATTCACAGATGAGGCCCCTCGGATGAGGAGCAAAACGTCTTCTGTTACAAATAAATTCCAGTTGTTTTTGTATTGAACGCTTTTAGAACTTAAATGTTTGTCTTTTAACTATTCATCTCTGCTGCCGTCGCTGGTGGAAGTGAGAGCGTTTTATGGCTGTGACCCAAATATTTCAGACATTACTGGAGTCCTAATATGCAAATCAAGAGCAGGGCGTGTGGTTCACTTGAAGCAGCTACTTCTGGTCTCAGACGGGTGTGGAGATATCCACACGGTGTTTTTAACTCGGTTATGATATTTCATGTTTTCAGCAGCACTTTTCAACATGTTCCATGGAAAGTTGTAAATCTTGAGGTTGAATAAATTTCTCTGTCTGGTGTCAATCTTCCAGCTCTCTGTCAGCTGACTGGTCACCTCCATCATGCTCCTCCTCCTGCTCTACCTGTCTGCTGTCATTGCACTGCCAGGTAAGCACGCACAATTTATAATGATGCCCTGCAAGACTTGAACTGTTTATCCATCCATCATCCATCATCCATAATCCATCCAACCATCCATCCATCATCCATCCAACCATCCAACCATCCATCCATAATCCATCATCCATCCAACCATCCATC
>NW_023631936.1:0-1459 GCF_014905685.2 Nematolebias whitei | reverse complement strand
GTTTCTGTCCATCTGGTCAGTTTTGACATCAGGCCTAGTCCACTACAGTCCCCCCTTTGGAAATCATCGCCTGTCCATGGGGATGAATTCCAAACTTGAACTTACGCCTTCGAATGTCCTTGAGCTTGATGTAATCCAGCAAGGAAGACCAAAGTCAAAAGTAATCCAGCAAGGAAAACAAAAGTCAAAAGTAATCCAACAAGGAAAACAAAGTCAAGGTAATTCCACAATGTTCTTGGTAATTCCATTGTGTTGATGATAATTCCATAATGTTGTTGGTAATTCCATTGTAGCAATGCTTTAACCCCTTGGAAACAGAGTCTGTAATCCACTGGAAAAAGTCATATAATCCACAACGGTAAATCCACAATGATTGGAAGCGTTGATTAATCAGCATACAGAGGGGTACACTTGGATTGAACTGAAGATGCGGCCACTGGATGAAGAGTGGAGACCAACGTCAGGATTGCAGGTCGCCTCCAGCGAAGGTCGTCTCTGGGCGACGTCCAGCCTGTGCCGTTCTGGTTCAAATGTGTCATGCAATTATGTGGTTTAAGGTGGGCTTATGAAGGGGATTTTACATAAGGCCTTAAACTATATGCACCTGGTGTGTTAGCTATCATGGTTGGGAACAGCCACAACTACCAGTTAAGGGATTGAACATGCTGAAAAGGGTAACTACAGGGGTTTATACCTATAGAAAAGGGTTCCAAACTATTTTTCCATTTCTAACTTGGTTTAAGTTAGCTTTACATGGTAAAATATAGTTTGGTTCAATTGTCTGTTGTCTTTTAGACGAACGACTTGAGATTGGGTGTTTGGTTTCCCCATAAATGTTTTGGAAGTCTATGGCGAGACTTATCAAAAAGAATTAGCTATCCCCCCGAATAGAATTGTTCGAGTAGGTTCGGCTTAAGCGTTGTGAGATCAATGTAGATTATGGTACTTAAGGTAGCAATAATATACATTGACTCCGCAAAGATTGCAATTTAACGAATGAACTGCATGTTGGCATGGTTAAAGGCCTCTTAGTCTCTAACTTAACTACACACAAAATTCATTCTTGCCTGGGGTGTTCAAAAACAATACCAAAAACCAATTAAACGATGTCTCAACATCGACAAAAACAGTGACTAAGCAACCAGTTAACAACGTTTCAACATTGACAAAAGCAGTGATTAAGCAACTAGAAAACGACGTTTCGGTGCGCCACTCACTCTGAATGTCAGATTTGCTCACGTTATCGCGTCTGGTAGCATTACCCTAACTGGCGTCACCCCCCTTCGGTCATGGGAGACCGCGAACACGGGTGAGGACGTCGCTCCATGAGCTAAAGTTAGGTTGTCCTTGAGTAGTTTTAACTGTTTGCGCAGCTGAAAGAGGACTTTTAGGTCTGGATTGGAATCCAGTTCACCTTTCGATGGAGTGTATTTGTCTGGGTCAGTCAGATACAGTATCA
>NW_023631935.1:0-1459 GCF_014905685.2 Nematolebias whitei | reverse complement strand
AGTAGTTCTTTTCAACCTATAAGCATTGAGTGAACTAACACAATTTGATTATCAAAACATTTGTAAGACAGTAATGATTATAGAGGATTGTCTTTTCTGCTTGATTAATTCAAGAAAGAAAGTCATCAGATGGCCCAGACTTATTCAGATCAATGAAAATAACAGTCTCTGTCCATCTGGTAGATTTGAGGTCATCAGGGTCAGATGAGGGTCAGATCATCAGGTCATCTGGTTCACTACAGTCCCCCCTTTGGAAATCATCACCTGTCCATGGAGATGAATTCCAACCGTGAACTTAGACCTTCAAATGTCCTTGAGCTTGATGTAATCCAGCGAGGAAGACCAAAGTCAGAAGTAATCCTTCAAGGAAGACCAAAGTCAGAAGTAATCCAGCAAGGAAACAAAGTCAAGGTAATTCCACAATGTTCTTGGTATTCCATTGTGTTGATTATAATCCCATATCGTCTCGATAATTCCATTGTAGCAATGCTTTAACCCCTTGGAAACAGAGTCTGTAATCCATTGGAAAAAGTCATATAATCCACAACGGTAAATCCACAGCGATTGGAAGTGTCGATTAATCAGCATACAGAGGGGTACCCTTGGATTGAACTGAAGAAGCGGCCACTGGATGAAGAGTTGAGACCAACGTCAGGATTGCAGGTCGCCTCCAGCGAAGGTTGTCTCCAGCGACGTCCAGCCTGTGCCGTTCTGGTTCAATGTGTCATGCAATTATGTGGTTTAAGGTGGGCTTATGAAGGGGATTTTACATAAGGCCTTAAACTATATGCATCTGGTGTGTAAGCTATTATGGTTGGGAACAGCTACAACTACCAGTTAAGGGGTGGAGAATGCTGAAAAGGGGCACTACAGGGGTTTATGCCTATAGTTTGGTGTAATTGTCTGTTGTCCTTTAGACGAACGACTTGAGATTGGGTGTTTGGTTTTCCCATAAATGTTTTGGAAGTCTATGGCGAGACTTATCAAAAAGAATCAGCTATCCCCCCGAATAGAATTGTTCGAGTAGGTTCGGCTTAAGCGTTGTGAGATCAATGTAGATCATGGTACTCAAAGTAGCAATAATATACATTGACTCCGCAAAGATTGCAATTTAGTGAATGAACTGCATGTTGGCATGGTCAAAGGCTTCTTAGTCTCTAACTTACTACACAACAAAATTCATTCTTACCTCAGAAACAACCAAAATCAACTAAACAACGTTCCAACATCGACAAGAGTAGTGACTAAGCATCTAGAAACATCGTTTCACAGCTTTTCCTCACCCTGGTTGCCAGATTTCAGTCACGCTGTCCCGTTTTATCAAGGGTAGGTCCTGTGAGTTTAAACTATGGTTAAGTTTATTATCCATTAGTTATCTTCTGCTTGGATGACCCTTGTTCCCACGAGGTCAGATTTTGTGATGTCTTTGTCTCCTAAGGAGTTATTGCACGCCTTGTGT
>NW_023631934.1:0-1459 GCF_014905685.2 Nematolebias whitei | reverse complement strand
GAGGATTAAGAATCATTATTACTGTTTCACAGTTAATAAAAATGAGTAGTTCACTTCAAGATTTAAACATTGTTTGAACTAACACAATTTGATTATCAAACATTTGTAAAATGGTATTGATAATAGAAAGTAGTCTTCTTTTACTTGATTAATTCAAGAAAGAAAGTCTCAGGATGGGTCAACCTGTATTTCTGGATGCAAATCAATGAAATGACAAGTTCTGTCCCATAAGGTCCTTAAGGTCAAGGTTTTGACATCAGGCCTAGTTCACTACAAGACCCCACCAGGTGGTGGACAGAACATCACATGCCATCGGTCCCCAGAAGGAGAGTGGCACCTGTACGACCCCACCAGGGCACCCCTGCAGAGGAGAGGAATCGATCGCTGGACCACATGGAGGATGATCTGAAGACAGCTCCCCACTACACCTGGAGGAGGTGACAGGACCTTCGTGGGAGCTCATTCTTTGCCCCTTTGTTCTGGTTGGAAAAAGGCAGTAGCAAACATCGGAGAAGGAGTCTCTGCTCTGCCTGAAGTCGGTCGGGTGGATCGGGTAAGGACGGAAGATTACCAGCCCTGACCGTGAAGAACAGAAGACGCGTCAAACTGATTTTAGTTTTGTCCCAATACACACACGTCATTTAGAATGTTTAATCAGACTGATAAGGTTCTGAGGACTTTACATGAAGATAACTCCACGGGCCGAATCCCGCCGAGCACCAAAGGACCCTTGTGGACGAACAAGGGCTCCCACCGCAAGCTCAAGAACCGAAGACCTGCTAGATAGAAATGTTTAAATTGAGGGTGTTGGATTTTCCTGTTTAATATGAGTGTTTTGTCTTACCTTTCAGTCATTCTGAAAAACAACCAGAGTGGATTCAATTGGAAACTTAAATATTCACTTAACTTAACTATTCACTTAACTTAATTATTCATTTAACTTATTCATGTTAACTTAACTATTCAAATATTTTACTCCATTCAATTGGAAACTTAACTATTCACTTAACTTGACTATTAACTTAAATATTCATTAACTTAAATATTCAGTTAACTTAAATATTCAAATATTTTACTCCATTCAATTGGGCATTTAATCATTCTAAAATACCACGAGGTATTTTAAAGGTGGTTTAAAATAGAGTTTCACTTATTTATCTTTCTCTAGGAGGGGTGTTGCCGCTTTTTTGTATTTTTATAAAGGTTTATGTGTGTGGTACTTTTCACAGGTGTTGGATCAGGGGTCTGGTCCAGGACCCCTGGGGAGTGCAGTAAGTTTGCGTCACGTCCATATTGATAAATCCATAAAGAGGGTGAACTCCCATGAATATGGGAGTTCAAAAGAGGGAATGTTGGATTTAATATTTTATACATTTTTATAATTCCTATCAAGCACTCAAATGTCATGTCATATAAAGGGTGTGCGTGTCTTTCTTCCAAGGTTGAACTATGTTTATAG
>NW_023631933.1:0-1460 GCF_014905685.2 Nematolebias whitei | reverse complement strand
GATGGCCTCCACCTTGAGAAGACTGGAAGGGAAAAAAGTAATTGTCAAGTTTTATTTAACAAGCGGCATTAAAGTTTATAAACAATTAATATATAGCCAGTTCTAAACAGCTTCTTAAACGACCTCAATTTGAAGCAATAGTTTCATTTTGACAAGACCAGCACGTTAATGGCAAGTCCCAAAAAAAACAGTTAACGACTAGTCTAAACAAAACAAACTAACAGCTAGTCTAAACAAAACAAGCTAACAGCTAGTCCAAATAAATCAAACTGGTGACTAGTCTAAACAAAACAAGCTAACAGCTAGTCCAAATAAAACAAACTGACGACTAGTCTAAACAAAATAAGCTAACAACTAGTCTAAACAAAACAAGCTAACAGCTAGTCCAAATAAATCAAACTGACGAGTAGTCTAAACAAAACAAGCTACCGACTAGTTTAAACAAAACAAGCTAACGACTAGTTTAAACAAAACAAGCCAACAGCTAGTCCAAACAAAACAAACTGACAACTAGACTAAACAAAACCAGCTAACAACTAGTCTAAACTAAACAAGCTACCGACTAGTTTAAACAAAACAAGCCAACAGCTAGTCCAAACCAAACAAACTGACGACTAGTCTAAACAAAACAAGCTAGCGGCTAGTCTAAACAAAACAAGCTACCGACTGTTTAAACAAAACAAGCTAACGACTAGTTTAAACAAAACAAGCCAACAGCTAGTCCAAACAAAACAAACTGACGACTAGTCTAAACAAAACACGCTAGCGGCTAGTCTAAACAAAACAAGCTACCGACTAGTTTAAACAAAACAAGCTACCGACTAGTTTAAACAAAACAAGCTAACGACTAGTCTAAACAAAACAAGCTACCGACTAGTTTAAACAAAACAAGCTAACAGCTAGTCCAAACAAAACAAACTGACGACTAGTCTAAACCAAACAAGCTAACGACTAGTCTAAACAAAACAAGCTGCCGACTAGTTTACACAAAACAAGCTAACGACTAGTTTAAACAAAACAAGCCAACAGCTAGTCCAAACAAAACAAACTGACGACTAGTCTAAACCAAACAAGCTAACGACTAGTCTAAACAAAACAAGCTACCGACTAGTTTAAACAAAACAAGCTAACGACTAGTTTAAACAAAACAAGCCAACAGCTAGGCCAAACAAAACAAGCTAACAGCTAGTCCAAACCAAACAAGCTAACGACTAGTCCAAACAAAACAAGTTAACTGCTATTCCAAACCAAATCAGCTTAATGGCAAATCCAAACAAAACAAGTTAATGGCTGGTCCAAATAAAACCAGCTTAATGGCTAATACAAACAAAACCAACTAACCGCTAGTCCCAACAAAACCAGCTAATGACAAGTCCTAATCAAACAAGCTCACGGCTAGTCAAAAAAAAAAAAAGCTGCTGGCATCTACAAAAAAACAACACTAATTTTAAAAGAATCAT
>NW_023631932.1:904-1460 GCF_014905685.2 Nematolebias whitei | reverse complement strand
AGACACAGAAAGAAATTGCTGAACGAATAGGCTGTTCCCAGAGTGCTGTATCAAGGCACCTCAGTGGGAAGTCTGTGGGAAGGGAAAAGTGTGGCAGAAAACGCTGCACAACGAGAAGAGGTGACCGGACCCTGAGGAGGATTGTGGAGAAGGGCCGATTCCAGACCTTGGGGGACCTGCGGAAGCAGTGGACTGAGTCTGGAGTAGAAACATCCAGAGCCACCGTGCACAGGCGTGTGCAGGAAATGGGCTACAGGTGCCGCATTCCCCAGGTCAAGCCACTCTTGAACAAGAGACTGCGTCAGAAGCATCTCGCCTGGGACTGCTGCTGAGTGGTCCAAAGTTATGTTCTCTGATTACAGTAAATTTTGCATTTCCTTTGGAAATCAAGGTCCCAGAGTCTGGAGGAAGAGAGGAGACACAGAATTCACATTGCTTGAGGTCCAGTGTCAAGTTTCCACAGTCACTGGGGTGCCATGTCATCTGCTGGTGTTGGTCCACTGTGTTTTATCAAGGACAGGGTCAATGCAGCTAGCTATCAGGAGATTTTGGAGCA
>NW_023631932.1:0-804 GCF_014905685.2 Nematolebias whitei | reverse complement strand
CTGGACTGTTGCTCAGTGGTCCAAAGTACTTTTTTCGGATGAAAGCAAATTTTGCATGTCATTCGGAAATCAAGGTGCCAGAGTCTGGAGGAAGACTGGGGAGAAGGAAATGCCAAAATGCCAGAAGTCCAGTGTGAAGCACCCACAGTCAGTGATGGTCTGGGGTGCCATGTCAGCTGCTGGTGTTGGTCCACTGTGTTTTATCAAGCGCAGGGTCAATGCAGCTAGCTATCAGGAGATTTTGGAGCACTTCATGCTTCCATCTGCTGAAAAGCTTTATGGAGATGAAGATTTCATTTTTCAGCACGACCTGGCACCTGCTCACAGTGCCAAAACCACTGGTAAATGGTTTACTGACCATGGTATTACTGTGCTCAATTGGCCTGCCAACTCTCCTGACCTGAACCCCATAGAGAACCTGTGGGATATTGTGAAGAGAAAGTTGAGAGACGCAAGACCCAACACTCTGGATGAGCTTAAGGCCGCTATCGAAGCATCCTGGGCCTCCATAACACCTCAGCAGTGCCACAGGCTGATTGCCTCCATGCCACGCCGCATTGAAGCAGTCATTCATGCAAAAGGATTCCCGACCAAGTATTGAGTGCATAACTGAACATGATTATTTGAAGGTTGGCGTTTTTTGTATTAAAAACACTTGTCTTTCATTGGTGGGATGAAATATGCTAATTTTTTGGGACAGGCATTTTGGGTTTTCATGAGCTGTATGCCATAATCATCAGTATTAAAACAATTAAAGACCTGAAATATTTCAGTTGGTGTGCAATGAATCTGAAATATATGAAA
>NW_023631931.1:0-1460 GCF_014905685.2 Nematolebias whitei | reverse complement strand
GACGGGTTCTTCTGCCAGGCGTTCCCAGCAAAACCTCACTGCATGTTCGGGTCTACCGGGTATGTCCGGAATCTTCCCCCGCCATCTGATCCAACTCACTACCAGGTGGTGATCAGTTGACAGCTCATCTCCTCTCTTTACCCGTGTGTCCAAAACAAATGGCTGCAAATCAGATGACACGACTATGAAGTCAATCATCAATCTCCAAGTCCAACAACAGAACACCGCTCGGGTTCAGATCAGAGAGGCCGTTCCTCCCAATCACGCCCCTCCAGGTCACACTGTCATTACCCATGTGGGCATTGAAGTCCCCCAGCAGAATAAAGGAGTCACCAGCTGGCGCACCTTCCAGCACCCCTGCCAAGGACTCCAAGAAGGCCGGATACTCTGAACTGCAGTTCGGCGCGTAGGCACAAACGACAGTCAGAGCCCATCCCCCCACCCAAAGGCGAAGGGAAGCCACACTCTCATCTACCAGGGAAAACTCTAACACACAGGCACCAAGTCGGGGGGCTACAAGTAGACCCACACCAGCTCGACGCCTTTTACCATGGGCAACTCCAGAGTGGAATAAGGTCCAATCCCTTTCAAGGAGATCAGTTTCAGAGTCCATGCTGTGCGTCGAGGTGAGCTCAACTATATCTAGTCGGTACTTCTCAACCTCACGCACAAGCTCAGGCTCCTTCCCTGCCAGAGAGGTTATATTCCATGTCCCAAGAGCTAGTTTGGTAAGCCAGGGTCAAAGCGCCAGGGTCCCTGCCTTCGGCCACTGCCTTCGGCCACTGCCCAAGGCATCATGCACCCGACTTTTATGGCCCTTCCTGCAGGTGGTGGGTCCACAGGAAGGCAAACCCGTGCTGCTCCTAGCCCGACCGAGCCCCATGGGCAGAGACCCAGTCACTAGGCACTCACCGACGAGCCCCTCCCCCAGGCCTGGCTCCAAGGTGGGGCCCCGGTAACCCACGTAAGGGCAAGGGACACTGAGTTCCTTGTTTTGTTTTGTCCATAAAAATCTTCTGAATCGCTCTTTGTCTGGCCTGTCACCTAGGACCCATCTGCCTTGGGAGACCCTACCAGAGATAATTATAATTGCCCCTGACAGCATAGCTCCTAGGATCATTCAGGCGCACAAACTCCTCCACCACAAAAAGGTGGCGATTCAAGGAAGAGATTTTTTAATATTTCTTGTAAATTACTGTTGCATGCAGTAAAATAGCTACTTCTCACCCTGATTTTTACAGGTGGCTGTGTTCAGTGGATGAAAAGCCTGGCTTGAACAAGATAATGCTGGAGATCATCATGTGATGAGAGCTACCACCTTTTAACTCTGAAGAACAAGGGCAGTTTAGTGATTCCCTCAAGGCAAGTGAAGGTGCTGAGAGCTGCAGAGAGGGTGATTCGTGGAGCTTCAACAAAGTGTAGTGAACTAAGCCTCAGGTCAAATCTGGCCCTGAGGGCCT
>NW_023631930.1:0-1460 GCF_014905685.2 Nematolebias whitei | reverse complement strand
ACGCCTGTCTTTGTCGTGTATTTGGTACAGACCTGCACTCATGCAGTAAGTTGAGAAGCCCACTTCCAAGTAGAACTCTTTGTTGTAGTCTGGGTAGACTAAACATGGGGCTAGCTTGAGCCTGTCTTTGAGAGCGTTCATTGCTTACTGTTGTGTATCAGTCCAGACAAAAGGAACGTCTTTCTTTAAGAGTTCAGTTAGTGGTTTTGCGAGATCCGCATAATGCTCTATGAACTGGCGAGAGTAGTTACACACTCCCAAGAAACTCTGTAGTTCTTTGAGATTGGTTGGGACTTTGAGGTTGTCTAGGCCTTGGGTGCGAGTCAATTGTGGTTGTACTCCGTCTGGACCTACTAAGAGGCCAACGTAGTCCACTTTGGTTCTGCACCACTGGCACTTTGACAGTGAGATTTTAGCACCAGCAGTTGTTAGCTGATTTAGGACGTGGTCGATCTCAGCCAAATGAGAGTCCAGTGTCGGCTGTCTCAAAAGGATGTCGTCCACGTAGATCAGTGTCCCACGCTCGTGGGCGTCTGGACATGCTTTGTTCAAAAAGATGTTGAACTCTGCAGGTGAGTTAGCGTAGCCAAAGGGACACCTGGTAAAGGTGTATTGTCAGAGCTCGGCTTGGGCGACCACCTGATCAATCAGTGATGAGACTGATAAGGGTTCTTGCTCCTTGGGGAGCTCCAACGAATCCCTTTCTGAGTCGTCGGGCCTGTCTATGGGCAAGACACCATAGGTTTGAGGTCCTTGGTCGACATCATCGGTTGAGAAAAGGGCTATGGCCTGTGTTGGTTTTGTGAACCATACTGGCCCAGCTTCTTGACTCGGTACCAGGTTGTCTGGGAGTCCTCCCAGAAATGGAATGCCTAGTTCAAAATCATGAAAGTCAGTTGAAATCAACCATCCTAGCATAGTGTTTTTTGGGATCAGTACCTCATCCATGCCAGTGTTACACACAGCAATAGATGTGGTCCTGGAGTCAAGACTCACCTGGTTCGTGGCTTCCACGGACAGTCCCAAGTTGAAAAATGCAGGAGAGGGTTGAAAATATGCCTGTTTATGGCTAATAGCTTGTCCAGCTATTATATGGATTTGCACCATTAGGTTAATCACCTGTGGTGGTACTGTGGTGTCTTGGTTGCTAGCAACCTGGCAGGCCTCTGGAATGGTCTGCCCAGCCTTAAGGCTCGCTGTGTCTAGCACAGGAGGATCCTTTGTGGCTGGTTTCAGGGACCACAGCACCTTGTTGATGGTGTCCACATGGACACCTAACCTTACCAAAATGTCAGAGCCTATATAGGATGCATGTGGTAAGTTTTGGATAACGAGAAATGGGTGAACCAGTTCTCGTTGATTCCAGTTCAGTTTTAGGTTAATGACTCCTTCTGCGGTCATTACCTGTGAACTATTGGGAACTAATGGAAAGCGGAAAGCTTTTTTAATTAGTTCTAGAC
>NW_023631929.1:0-1460 GCF_014905685.2 Nematolebias whitei | reverse complement strand
GTTCGTTTCGTGAATAAAACCCGAACAGTGCGGTCTGAGTGCAGACCTGTGGTGTCCAAGACTGGTCCAGGAGGTCACCATCCTGACTGTTTTAGAGGTTCCTCTGCTTCGACGCCTGATGTGACGACCTGCTGAAGAGTAGGGAGACAACAAAAGCATGCAGGACGGTGACCATAGACGGTGGCTTGGGTCGGACACCACTGATGAAAACCCACGATCAGAATTACAGATCAACACGTCTGGAAAACTATCGGAGCAAACTCTTTCAAAAGGAACCGTTTGGTACAGTTCAGGGTGACCCTCGATGTGTGATTCCACAGTTTGCAGTGATCTTTAACGACACATTAAATACTAAGGAGGACGACTTTTATCAAGGAGGCACAAGATGGAAGACCCCAAAACTTGGCGTGTAATTAGATGTGTGATGCGTTAAAGTGTTATAACTAATGTAACGTTGCTAAAACTAGGTGCACGACAACATCTGATAATAAACCTTTGCTTAGGTCTGGAACTGGTTTTAGATCTGAAAGACTTTTTTTATGAATGAATGGTTTGTAGTTTAGTCGTCATTGTTCGGCGCACCTTCAGCTATTCAGATGTCATTAAACGCCAAACTAAGTATTGGGTTATCCCTGGAATGCTTTTGTTACGTACGTGAACAAAGCTGCTCAACAGAAACAACTTTCATTGCAGGTAAATATAGAACGTAAACCGTCCGCCCGTCCATCGTCTTCCACTTGTTCCAGAGTCGATGGGGCAGAGGCAGGGCAGCCGAGTCGGGACTCGAAAGTGCCAGGCTCAGTCCCCGGTCATTGCACATCTCGTGGTGTCTCTGAGCAGCACACCCTATCCCCAATTGCTCCCCAGGCGCCCCCATCGCTGCCCACCGCTCCACCCGTGGGTGGATGGGTTAAATACAAAGAGCCAGTTTTACCATTGTATTGGAACATAAAATGATGAAAACACATGACACATTATTATTATTATTATTAATATTATTATTATTATTACCTGTACCAGTGACTCAAGGTACCGCCATCCTCCTCTCATGGAAGGAGTATCTTTGTCACTCTTCTCAAACTGAAGCCGCAGAAGTCTGGATTAGAGCAATGGGAGGAGCTGGATTTGGCCGTGAAGACATCAAGCCTCGCCCAACATCCACAACTTTGACATATCAACGTCTGAGTCGCTAAAAATAATGGAAAAACAATTTGGAATGGAATGGAAAGTGGTTTTCATCGACGCTGAGTCGATGTGAACTGATGTCACACTCGTGGAGAAGAGGTTATCGACAGCGCAGCAGCGTCCAGAGCCTGGAGAAAAACCAAACAACACATCGTGTAATTAAAGTGACGTAATTATAAATGATGCAATGGTAAATGGACTGTAGCATGTGACTGCTGGTGGAATCGAACCCCCAACTCTTCCACTGGAGGATGACTGCTCTAACCACTCAGCCA
>NW_023631928.1:0-1460 GCF_014905685.2 Nematolebias whitei | reverse complement strand
CTGTAGTGAACTTAACCTGATGTCAAGACTAAGCCTAAGGTCAAAACCCTTGACCTTAAGAACCTTGTGGGACAGGAACTGTCATTTCATTGACTTGAATCCAGAAATACAGGTTCACCCATCCTGAGACTCTCTTTCTTGAAAATCAAGGGGAAGAACACTCTCTTTTTATTATCATTACTAGTTTACAAATGTTGATAATCAAAGTGTCTTAGTTCAAACCATTTTAGATGTTGCAGTGAACTAATCAATTTTATTAACTGTGAAACAGTGTAATGATTTTTAATTCTCATGCAAAGTTAGAATTCATGTTAAAGCTGTTACAGAGTAATTATGCATTTTCTGATTTCTGTCTTTGAATGAGCAAGTGTGCGTTTTCCGAGGTCAGGAGTCGAAGCAGACATGTGTTGGAACAACTGCCTTGTTTTTACATCCTCTCAGACGTCAACAGGGGGGTTTTGGCACCTGTTTCTAAAACTCGCCAAAACAAAACACTCTCTGTCTGTGAGAACAGTTTAATCTGTTCAATAACATTCTTGCTGTCTTCTGACTTTTAGTAACCCTCTTACATCACAAAACACACCCCTGTCTGGTTGTTTTGGACCAATCCGGGACGATCAAATGAACCGGGAAAAGAGCTCTTAAAAGTGCCGGTACTTCCTAGTTCTCTGTGAGTTGAGTTGAGTTGAGTTGAGTTCAGTTCAGTTCTGCGCGGAGAAGTTCAGTTCAGTGAAGCTTCTGAGCAGTTCGGTTCTGCGCTGAGAAGTCGTTTGGGAGAACAGAAGTCCAGCATGATAAGGCTCCTCCGAGTTGGATTATTGCTATTGCTGAGGTGAGCTGGTGTCGGACGGAATCTCGTCACTACTTCGGACGAGACACAGCCATCCTATGGAGACGCTGGACAGGTAGCGTTAACTGGACCTCCATATCTGCTGATTAATCTTCAGAGAGGTAATGAGTCAAGTTTCCTACCGAAGCGTACCGAGGAAGGCTGGGTTCTGATGGAGAGTGTCGGTTCTGGTGAACACTTCCCCTCACATACCATCTTTTACTCCCTTTAAACTCCCATCTTTCCATCTTTAAATTCTTCTCTAAAGTAGAAATCCTTCCAGATATTTTAGAAATGTCTGTGTAAAGTGCTCATCCACCGCCGTGTGGATAATTGATCATAATTGTACAGTTTTCATAAATGTCTGTGGTGAAGCAATGGAAAATCATGGCCGTATGGTTTTCCTGATTGATGGATTATGTTGTTATTTTCATATTTTGCCAAATTAATGTAAATGTTTGATGTTAAACTTTGATTCTGTAAATAAATGACCGCATTCGTTTTGATGGGTCAAAGATAAATGACGTCTCACGTTTGCATTTCATTAAATTCAATGCACGTTTTATTCAGTCCAGAAAAATGAGGAATCCGTTTTAATTGATGAATATATCTCTGCATCTGTTCATCTACA
>NW_023631927.1:673-1460 GCF_014905685.2 Nematolebias whitei | reverse complement strand
TCCTTGAAACAAAGACGCATGAGTAACATTTTAGCCGCACCAAACTTATTATTCCTACATGAAGGGATAAACATGGCCGATGGAATGAACACAACACACACACATGACTGTGTGCAGAAGGTTTATAAGGAAGAGAAAAACAGGCCCGACCTACAAACTGAACAGATACCACATTCAGACAAACTCTACACAGATGGCTGCTGCTTTAGGATGGAGGATGGTTCTTTGAAGTCAGGATTTGCAGTTGTGAAACAGAATGATGACACATTTGAAGTGGTGAAGTCTGGTCAGCTAGAAGGTCAACAGTCAGCTCAGAAAGCTGAAATTCGAGCTGTAGTAGAAGCACTGAAAATGAGCACAGGAAAAGAAATTACAGTGTACACAGATTCAGCGTATGCTTATGGAGCAGTACATGTTCAACTGCCCCAGTGGAAAAGAGCAGGATTCCTAACAGCAGGGAATAAACCCATAAAATATGAAGAGCTCATTAAAGAACTAGCAGACAGCTTGATGCTCCCGAAAAAGGTTGCTATAGTGAAATGCAAAGGTCATGATGCAACACAGTCAGACACAGCAGAAGGAAACAGACAAGCTGACAGAGCAGCTAAAGTAGCAGCTGGCTATTTAGCAAGAGTACAGATGGTGACAGTTGAAGAAGAATGTCAGTTGAACACCCAGTGGGATGAAGCAGGGATTGCAGAGGCTCAAAGTAGAGCATCTCCTGAGGAAATGACATTGTAGAAAAACAAAGGAGGTAAGAAAGGTGAAAAGAATGGTTTGTGGACAG
>NW_023631927.1:0-573 GCF_014905685.2 Nematolebias whitei | reverse complement strand
GGTTTGTGGACAGGACCAGATCAGAAATGGATTTTACCAATGACATTAAAATCACTGGTTTTTCAAGAAGCGCATGGTTTAGCTCATGTGGGAAGCAGACAAATGCTCAGGAATCTTCAACAATGGTGGCACCCTCATTTAAATGATATGATAACTGAACACATTGGAACCTGTAAAGTTTGCTTACAGTGCAATATTTGACCAGCTGTTAAACCAGAACAAGGAACATTTACACTCCTATTCAGGCCAGGACAGGAGATAATTATAGATTACACTGACATGCTGGAACCTGTTAAAGGTTACAGATATGTGCTGATGTGTGTTGATGCCCTCACAGGGTGGCCAGAAGCCATACCTACAAGAAGAGAAGACAGCAAAACTGTTATTAAGTTTCTGATTAACCATTACATTCCCAGACACAGATTCCCTGAAAAAATCAGATCAGACAATGGAACTCACTTTAAAAACACAGACCTGCAGGCTGTGGAAAAAATGTTAGGCCTAAAACATGCGTTTGGGACCGTGCATCATCCTCAGTCACAAGGTAAAGTTGAAAGAATGAATCAGAACATA
>NW_023631926.1:0-1460 GCF_014905685.2 Nematolebias whitei | reverse complement strand
TAAATAAGGGAAAACTTCATTACAACTGATTCAAGATAAACAAAACAAAGATTCCCTCAAAAACCTTTATAATTAGACCTTGATTGGCTCTAAAAGCACATACAAAATCATTGTTATAAAACAAGAGTAATAATGGAAACTGATTAAAAAGTTTCTTTGGTGTTATTGCGTATCAAATTTCATTTATAATTTTTGTTTTAAACTGGTTGAAAAAAACATGACAGACATATCAGTGAGATGGATGGATGTACATTTACACCTGGTTCATTTTTGGAGTTAGCTTATTGGTCCTAGCAAACACAAAAACAAGTATAACTTTGTCCGTTTTGCAGAGATTAAGCTAAAAAAAAAAGATGTGGTAATAGATGGGTGTCATTCCTAACACGAGCTTTGAGTCACCCCCGTGACCCAAAATGGAATAAGCGGGTAAAGATAATGGATGGATGGATTTGTTTTTCATACTTTTAAGGTTTTTACACCAAAATGACTCTTTAGCAGAGTTAAAGTTACTACAGACACCCACAGCACATCAGCTGTCATCACAGTATGATGAAATTTTTATGTTATTTTCTCTCGAAGTAACTAAAAAATTACATAATCCTCCACATTTAAACATTGTGCATTTATAAAATGTTACTTTTAAGAACAGCAAAAAGAAACAATTGGATTCAAGTCGTGTTGAAGTTTCATGTTGTGCCTCTCAAAATCAGCACCTGTTTTCTTTTTTGATTCATACAAAAACTGTAGGTTTATATAGTTACTGTCAGGGGATTTTTGGTCAAGGTTTATGGATGTTTTTTTTAACTACTATGGCTGAGAATATTAACTGCCCATGAACCACGTGTTTGAGTTCTTTTCTCTCTCAGAAATGGCTGGATGAGGAGCTGATTTGATTCTGCATGTACAGCTGTGGGGCCGAGGTCGTCAGTGTCTGCCTGTGCCAGGAGCTGATAAGTTTATAAAAACAATTCTCGCACTCTGCCCGGTGCAGATTCTCATGACTGGGCTCCATGCATGTAGAACTTCTGTACATCTGTGTAACGTGTTGTGAAGGTCTGACCTTACAAGTAAAACAGGTTAAAAGTCTAATTGTGTCCTCGAGTGTGGCTTCTTTGAGTAAGTAGAACACGGGCGTCGTAACCATTATATGTGAGGGGGACGTGTGTCCCCCCACATTTAAAAAATTTAATTTGAATACTCAAACCACTAAAAGTCCACTCCACGTTTTCCTGGTTACCTACAACTCTCCATCAGCCTGCAGTGTTTCTCCTTTAGCTATGTTTACATGCACATAAGTAATCAGATTAAACGGCCATTCAGAATAAAAATGCATCATGTAAACATCCCATTCAGATTATTCTTTGTTGATTCAGCTCGATCCGAATGAATTTGTAATCCGAATGGGTATGTTTATGTAGTGAGTCACGTGAGGTACGTGTCACTTGTTGTATGACAAATAT
>NW_023631925.1:0-1460 GCF_014905685.2 Nematolebias whitei | reverse complement strand
ATGTATGTATATGGATATATATAAGCCTTTGTGCCTGTGTGCTAATAATTATTGAGTCAGAAAAATAGAGACAAAAAAAAAAAAGTGAGATGATAATAAACACAATAAACACATAAAGATAAAAGAAGAAAAAATAAAAAAAGAACCCCCTTACCACATTAAGTGTCATGCCACCGTGTACCACCACCATCTGTGTAACCCACCAAGCGAGCATGTCTAATCGCACCTTCACCAGGCGCCCCGTACGTGAGGAAGATATTATAAACTCAAAACGCCTTAGCGCTGGAGTAGCCAACGTTTTGATCCAGTGCAAACAAACTGGCTCAAAGATACCAGCCTTAAAAACTACGAATGGCATAGTATGGCTCGACAAACCAGAATTCAACCTCCCCAATTGGGATAACCACTCAATAAGCTATTTCTACTCAAACCTCAAGTACAAAAGAAGGGCCCCCCTAGAGGACCCCCAAAAGGAACAGCGTTTGGAGGAAATACATCTCCCCAGATTGTCCGTGGGAACGTATCCCCAACCTTGTCCACCAACATCCCCATGGATATTCAACGTGATATATCTGACCCTATGGGGAAAAGAAATGAAGTTCAGATGGGGACCTAATTACCACGAACCATATCAAAGCCGCTTTTTCGAAGTGTCGATAGGAGGCATAATAATCTGGAGCACAAGCCCACAAATGGTGGAAGCCATAACAAGAAAAATGGAAAACCCAAATCGGTACATAATTGAAAATCAACATCTGCCTATAAGAACTGAAAGAAAGCGAATACTTGAATCGGATCGCATACTCTGGCCTTGGACAGAAGGTGGTTATGCAGTACGAGTCTTATATCAAGAAAGCCTCTTAATAATGCAAATAGAAACATTAGCGAACGCGTACAGGCCAGACTCCCCTATAGACATGGAACATGGCCCAGTCATGACTCCATATCTACCCAAACGCAAAATTAAATGTTGGCAAGTAAGACAATGGAAATGGGTGTGGAAAGGACTACAACCAGGGCTGCCACACCCTTCTCCTATATATCAAGAACTACTTAAGGGACGAGTGTCAACAGCCCGCAGACACTCAGAACCGAGACATCGAGGACGAAGGAGCAAGGGCCCCTCTCGAAATGATTCACATGAGAAACAGAAACTCCAACGGTGATGATCCAGACAGCGATGAAAGCGATGATGAAGCGACCCCAAACCGACCTATGGACCGTCAAAGGATTATGATTTTGGATAAAGCGACTTGCCTACGAACCCTGCTGCGGGGACTCGTAGTGTTAATAGGCTTAGCAATGTTGTTGGTTATCTTATACCAAGCCGGAGTCAGACCCTGGAGCCTGACACATGTGGCAGTAGCCCATGGAAAATCAAAATATGCAGACATGAACTGTTGGGATATCGTATTAGTATGCTGGAACAAGTCTGTGGGTCGTTAGGAGTTCCAAAAGAG
>NW_023631924.1:0-1460 GCF_014905685.2 Nematolebias whitei | reverse complement strand
GAATCTGGAAACAAGGGAGGATGGTAACCAAGGGAGGCCTCAAAAGGGGACATGCCGGTGGCAGAGGAGCGGAGGGAGTTGTGGGCATACTCCACCCAAACCAAGTGCTGGCTCTAGGACGAAGGATTGGACTCGACCAGGCAACGCAGTGTGGACTCTAGCTCCTGATTGCAGCGCTCGGCTTGTCCGTTAGCCTGAGGATGGTAACCAGAGGTAAGGCTAACGGACGCCCCGAGCGACTTGCAAAAGGAGTGCCAGACCTGGGAAATGAACTGCGGTCCTCGGTCAGAGACTATGTCCGATGGAATCCCATGGAGCCTAAACACATGGAGGGTGAGCAAGTGGGCAGTTTCAAGGGCAGAGGGGAGCTTAGGGAGGGGGACAAAATGAGCGGCCTTAGAAAAGCGGTCGACCACCGTGAGGATGGTGGTGTTGCCGTCAGATGGGGGAAGACCAGTCACAAAATCAAGGGCGATGTGGGACCAAGGGCGACTAGGGGTCGGGAGGGGGAGCAGAGGGCCAGCCGGGGGTTGAGTACCTGACTTGTTCCTGGCGCAGACAGGGCAGGCAGAAATGAAGTCCTTGATATCGTTGTTCATGGAGGGCCACCAGAAATGGGTTTTGGTGAGGGAGAGCATGCGGTTGACTCCAGGGTGGCAAGAAAGTTTATTAGAATGTAGCCATTGGAGCACCTGGGACCGCACGCTGGAGGGAACGAAGAGGGTGCCGGGGGGCCCACCACCTGGATCAGGTTCAGAGAGGAGGGCCTGTTGAACGGTGGCGGTGATGGGCCAAGAGAGAGAACCAAAGATGCACGAAGAAGGGATAATGGAGTTAGAAGCCTCGGGCGAGTCAGGAGGAGCAAACTGCCTGGACAGGGCATCAGGCTTAATGTTCTTGGAGCCTGGGCGAAAGGTCAGAACAAAATTGAAGTGGTTAAAGAAAAGCGACCAACGGGCCTGACGGGGGGTCAGACGCTTGGCGTTCCGAAGGTAAATTAAGTTTTTGTGGTCCGTCCAAATCAAAAAAGGAGTCTCAGTGCCTTCTAGCCAGTGCCCCCATTCCTCAAGTGCGAGTTTGACCGCCAACAGCTCTCGGTTGCCCACGTTGTAATTACGTTCTGCCTGAGAGAGACGACGAGAGAAGAAGGCGCAGGGATGGACCTTGTTGTCCAGAGGAGATCGCTGGGAAAGGACCGCCCCAACCCCAGTGTCGGAGGCGTCCACCTCCAGGATAAACTGGTGCGCGGGGTCAGGGTGGCAGAGGATGGGCGCCGAGGAAAAGAGGGACTTAAGTCTTGAGAAGGCGGCCTCAGCCTCCAGGGTCCAGTGAAAGGCTCAGGTGGTTGAAGTGAGCTGAGACAGGGGGGCGGTGACACGACTGTAATTCTTAATAAACTGCCTATAGAAATCAGCAAAACCCAGGAAGCGTTGTAACTGCTTCCTGGACTCGGGGGTCGG
>NW_023631923.1:0-1460 GCF_014905685.2 Nematolebias whitei | reverse complement strand
CGTGTTCAAAACGGCGGAGGCGTCGCCCTTCGTATAAAAGATTTATTTGACACAACATGGGTTACAGATATTCAGAGACAAACAGTTACATTAATAAGATATATGCATATAAATGGAGCATTAAGAACAAACCGCCTCGTGCGTGCCTCTCTGAAAATGCTCAGTGCGCGTGCGTCATTCCCGGCCTTTTATCCCCGTTTGAGAAGGCTAGCTTCCTGATTGGTTCAGCTTCTGTCGCTATGGTTACGACGTAGCCCGCCCCCTCAAGGACGTTACGTCTATATTTCAGATAAGTTTTGGTTCGGCTTTTGTTTAAAGTTTAACTTGCTATTATACTTTAGGGATATAAAATGATTCGTGTCTAAATTGTTTATGCGTAATAATTAATAACTATTAATTATTACCTACCTCCTGGGTGTTACTTCACTATCTGTTGGAGGTCTGGTGATTCTGTTTTTAAGGCAGATTCATCTTAGTTTCTGTGTCTGCGTTTAAAACTGTTAACACTGTTTGTTTAACGTGATTATACCTTAGTGATAACACTGATTTGAAATAGTTGTTTATTTCTAGGAATAATTATATTATCTAACTTATGTTCGTGTTTTTATTTGGATCATGGTTATACTCTTAATTTGATTTTACTTAGTCAAACTATATTGTCTAAATTAAAGAGCTGTTCTAGCTTTATTTATGTTAATCAGTCTGCTCTCTGGCTGTGGGTAACCCTCAAAGTCACGAGTCATTGATGAGGTAACGTTTCTTTGCGATGTTTGACAAAGAAATATGGTTTATTGTACTTATAAAGTATGTTATGTTTTCACTTATGCATTTTATTGAAGTACGTTTATTGTAGGTCACGATAGTTTCGACCGTTCTCTCGTTGTTGTCGTAACGCACTGAGGTAAAGTGAGCCTCCTCTCGGCTCCTTTTCAAAATAAAAGCTGAAAATAAAAGTTCTTAATACTTGAAAAATAAATATTTAAAAGCTGTGTATAACTGAAAAATATGAAAAACAAATAAATAAAAGTTGTTATTAGCTGAAAAATAAATAAATAAAAGCTGTTAATTATATCTATGTCTTTCTGCCATGTCAGGGACCACTCTCACTTCAGACTGACTCTAGAAGACCCCAAGATGTTGCCCAACAATGTTGACCAACATCTGATGTTGACTTTCATTACTCAATAATGAGTAATAACTTATTCAATAAAAAGTCTGTAATTTGTCAATAATAGTCAATAATTCATTCAAGAATAGATTATGGGTGTTTGGTATGGCTCAGTGGCTAAAATGGGTTGGATGTTAGAGAAATTACTTAATTTTCAATTACCTGAATGCACAAATTCCTTCATTTATAGTTAAACTTTAGGAAATCAACTTTTTTTTTCTTGTGAAAAAAATATCAAAATTAACTTAAAATCCAATCCAGGATTAAGTAACAACTAGCAACACCCTAACTG
>NW_023631922.1:0-1460 GCF_014905685.2 Nematolebias whitei | reverse complement strand
ACAGAGGGCTGAGTGATACTAGCAATCACAGCATTGTAAGAGGGGGACAGTTGAACCCAGAGGCCTCCACCCCTAGTGCCATGTTTCAAAATGTCCATTCAGACTCATTGACAAGCTTGAAATTATGTCTTCTGACATATTGGCAAGCTTGAAAACATCCCTTCTGACACAGTGGCAAGCTTGAAAACATTGCTTAAGACACATTGGCAAGCTTGAAAACATTGCTTAAGACACATTGGCAAGCTTGAAAACATCACTTAAGACACATTGGCAAGCTTGAAAACATTGCTTAAGACACATTGGCAAGCTTGAAAACATCCCTTCTGACATAGTGGCAAGCTTGAAAACATCCCTTCAGACATATTGGAAAGTTTGAAAACATGCCTTCAGACACATTGGCAAGCATCCCTTCAGACACATTAACAAACTTTAAAACATCTCATTGGACATATTGGCAAGCTTGAAAACATTGCTTTATTCACACTGGCAAGCTTGAAAACATCCCTTTTGACATAGTGGCAAGCTTGAAAACGTCACATAAGACATTTTGGCAAAGCTTGAAAACATCGCTTCAGACACATTGACAAGTTTGAAAACATCCCTTCAGACACATTAGCAAACTTTAAAACATCTCATTGGACATATTGGCAAGCTTGAAAACATTGCTTGATTCACACTGGAAAGCTTGAAAACATCCCTTTTGACATAGTGGCAAGCTTGAAAATGTCACTTAAGACATTTTGGCAAAGCTTGAAAACATCGCTTCAGACACATTGACAAGTTGAAAACATCCCTTCAGACACGTTGGCAAGGTTGAACCCTTATAATCAGACACATTGACAAGCTTGAAAACACCCCATAATGTCACATTTGCACACTTTAAAACATCTATTCAGACACAATTACAAGCTTGTAAACATCCCTTTGGACATATTGCCAAGCTTGAAAACATCCCTTCAGACATATTAGAATGTTTGAAAACATTCCTTCAGACATAATGTAAAGCTTGAAAACATCCCTTCAGACACATTTGACAAGATTGAATACATTACTTAAGACACAATTGCAATCTTGAAAAAATCCCATCAGACACATTGGCAAAGTTGAAAACATCTCTTTGGACATAGTGGCAAGCTTAAAATCATTTCTTCAGACATATTGGCAAGCTTGAAAATATCCCTTTAGACACATTGGACACCTTAAATCCATCTATTCAGACACGTTGACAAGCTTGAAAACATCCCATAAAGTCACAGTGGCAAGCTTGAAAACATCCCTTCAGACACGTTGGCAAAGTTGAAACCATCGATTCAGACACATTAACTAGCTTGAAAACATCCCATAATGTCACATTGGAGCGCTTGAAAACATTCCTTTGGACATAGTGGCAAGTTTGAAAATATCCCTTCAGACATTTTGGCTAGCTTGAAACCATCCCTTCAGACACATTGGCAAGCTTG
>NW_023631921.1:0-1460 GCF_014905685.2 Nematolebias whitei | reverse complement strand
GTTGAAATCAGGTCTCTCTTGTAAATGAGTCCTCGAGGCTCAATGGGATTTACCTGTATAAATAAAGGTTGATTGATTCCCTCTCCCCAGCCATTGGGGCAGCTCTTCTGGGGGAATCACCAGGTGTTCCCAGGCCAGCCGAGAAACATAGTCCCTCCAGCGTGTCCTGGGTCTTCCTCAGGGCCTCTTTCTGGTGGGACGTGTCCGGAACACCTCACCAGGGAGGCGTCCAGAAGGCATCCTAAACAGATGCCCAAGCCACCTCAACTGGCTCATCTCGACGTGGAGAAGCAGCGGTTCTACTCTGAGTCCCTCCCGGATGATCGAGCTTCTCACCCTATCTCTAAGGGAGAGCCTAGACACCCTGCGGAAAAAACTCATTTCGGCCGCTTGTATCCGAGATCGCATTCTTTCGGTCACAACCCAAAGCTCGTGACCATAGATGAGGGTAGGAACATAGATCGATCGATAAACTGAGAGCTTCACCTTTTGACTCAGCTCTTTCTTCACCACGACAGACCTGTACAGCACCTGCTTCACTGCTGACGCTGCACCTATCCGCCAATCAATCTCACGCTCCATTTTTCCCTCATTCGGGAACAAGACCCCAAGATACTTGAACTCCTCCACTTGGGGTAGGACCTCCTCCCTGACCCGGAGAGGGCACTCTACCCTTTTCCGACTCAAGACCATGGCCTCGGATTTGGAGGAACTGATCTTCATCAATGCCGCGTTACATTCGGCTGTGAACAGCTCCAGCGAAAGCTTTAGATCACGATCTGATGAAGCCAATAAGACCACATCATCTGCAAAAAGCAGAGACGCAATCCTAAGGCCACCAAAACAGATCCCCTCAACACCTTGGCTGAGCCTAGAAATTCTGTCCATAAATGTTATGAACAGAATCGGTGACAAAGGGCAACCTTGGCGGAGTCCAACTCTCACTGGGAGCAAGCCCGACTTACTGCCAGCAATGCGGACCAGGCTCCGACACCGGTCATACAGGGACCTGACAGCCCATATCAAAGGGCCCGGTACCCCATACTCCCAGAGTACCCCCCACAGGGTTCCCCGAGGGACGCGGTCGAACGCCTTCTCCAAGTCCACAAAGCACATGTAGACCGGTCGGGCAAACTCCCACGCACCCTCTAGGACCCTGCTGAGAGTGTAGAGTTGGTCCAGTGTTCCACAGCCAGGAAGAAAACCGCACTGCTCCTCCTGAATCCGAGGTTCGACTATCTGACGGATCCTCCTCTCCAGAACCCCAGAGGAGACCTTACCAGGGAGGCTTAAGAGCGCGATTCCCCTATAGTTGGAACACACTCTACGGTCCCCCTTTTTGATCAGGGGGACCACCACCCCTGTCTGCCAATCCAGGGGAACTTCCCCCGATGTCCACGCAATATTACTGAGTCGCGTAAGCCAACACAACCCTACAACATCCAGAGCCTTAAGGAACT
>NW_023631920.1:0-1460 GCF_014905685.2 Nematolebias whitei | reverse complement strand
GGAAACCTCACTTTTTCGTTGCTTAATCATAACAAATACTCTTACCATCTTGTTAGAACAGTGCTATGTACTGCGTTTAATAATGAAATACTTTTATTATGCAGTATTGAGTTAAGTTGAAATCAGGTCTCTCTTGTAAATGAGTCCTCGAGGCTCAATGGGATTTACCTGTCTAAATAAAGGTTGAATGAAAAAGTCATTTGTGCCAGCCCTCCACAATATTTGTTGTTTCTCATGTGGCCCCATGGAAAAAATAATTGCCCACCCCTGATTTAAAATGAGTAGTTCACTTCAACATTTAAAATGGTTTGAACTAAACACACTTTGATTATCAAGACATTTGTAAAATAGTAATGATAATAAAAAGAGAGTGTTCTTTCAATTGATCAGTGCAGGACACTTAGAAAGTCTCTGGATGGACTTGATTTTGTGTTTCTGGACTCAAATCAATGAAATACAGTTCTTGTCCCAGGAAGGCCCTCAAGGTCAGGATTTGACCTGAGGCTTAGTTCACTACAGTCCCCCCTTTGGAAATCATCGCCTGTCCATGGGGATGAATTCCAACATGAACTTACGCCTTCGAATGTCCTTGAGCTTGATGTAATCCAGCAAGGAAAACAAAAGTCAAAGGATGTAATCCCACAATGTTTTTGGTAATTCCATTGTGTTGATGGTAATTCCATAATGTTGTTGGTAATTCCATTGTGTTGTTGGTAATTCCATTGTAGCAATGCTTTAACCCCTTGGAAACAGAGTCTGTAATCCATTGGAAAAAGTCATATAATCCACAACGGTAAATCCACAACGAATGGAGGTGTTGATTGATTAGCATACGGAGGGGTTCCCTTGGATTGAACTGAAGATGCGGCCACTGGATGAAGAGTGGAGACCAATGTCAGGATTGCAGGTCTCCTCCAGCGAAGGTCGTCTCTGGGCGACATCCAGTCGGTGCCGTTCTGGTTCAATGTGTCATGCAATTATGTGGTTTAAGTTGGGCTTATGAAGGGGATTTTACATAAGGCCTTAACCTGGTGTGTAAGCTATTATGATTGGGAACAGCTACAGCTACCAGTTAAGGGTGGAACATGCTGAAAAGTTTTCATATAGGGATTTATACCTATAGAAGGGCATTCCAAACTATTTTTCCATTCCTAACTTGGTTTAAGTTAGATTTACATGGCAAAATATAGTTCTGTTCAATTGTCTGTTGTCCTTTTAGACGAACGACTTGAGATTGGGTGTTTGGTTTCCCCATAAATGTTTTTGAAGTCTATGGCGAGACTCATCAAAAAGAATTAGCTATCCCCCCGAATAGAATTGTTCGAGTAGGTTCGGCTTAAGCGTTGTGAGACCAATGTAGATTATGGTACTTAAGGTAGCATTAATCTACATTGACTCCGCAAAGATTACATTTTAACAAATGAAATGCATGTTGGCATAGTTAAAGGCCTCTTAGTCTC
>NW_023631919.1:0-1460 GCF_014905685.2 Nematolebias whitei | reverse complement strand
AACCATCAAACTGTTCAAGTGGATTATCTGCTCCATCTGAACTTCACTCAACTGAAATCAAACACATCTGAAATATTAGTGTCGTTTTATTTTGAAAGCACTGACAGGAAGCAGCAGGAAGCTGTTGAGTGTGATGTTAGAACATGATGCAATTTGTTTAGTGAAGAAAACAAACATCATCTGTTCATCATGTTGTTTGATTCCAGCTCATCAATAATCTAATAATCTTGTAGATTAGTCTCCAAACATCAGAGAACAGAAACAAACAGGAAAACGTTCCTGAAGACAAAGTTCAAGAAGAAAATAAACAAACTTAAAGTTTGTTCAAACTGTCCAAAGAGATGAAGAAGAACTCTCTCCATTCAACATGGAGAGTCTTCACAGTCGTCACAGACATGAACCGTCTCTAATTGTTCAAATATATGAAGCACATGAACTGATCTGTTTTCAAACATCATCATCAATGGGTCTAAATGAGGAGACATTTGGGAGCTGGTTATTTTCAGTGAGCCAGAAGGAGTTGGAACATCTGTCACTAGAATGGACTGGACCTTCTTTAATGATGGTTTGTCTCTCCCTGATGGTGAAGTTAAACACTGCTTGATGTCAGTTTTAGAGGACAGGAAGTGTTTTTAAATGATTCAAACACTTCTATGTGCTGTAAACCACACTGATACCAAGAGGGACGTGTTCAACTATCCTGATGTTCAATAAGTATTGAGCAATGTGATGCCCGGGTGTGACGAGGCTAAATGTTTTGGTGGCACGAAGCTCTTTAGCCTGTCCAAAAAAAAAAATAATAATAAAAAATCCATAAAAAGCTGCAGCATTGTATTAGCCTCTGTGCCTGTGAGAATAGTTGCAGCTTATAGTCCAGAAATTACAGTAGTTTGTTTTTCCAGCTGCAGCTTAAATGCTGTGTGTCTGTCAGAATGTCAGAGAAAAGACCCAGCATTAATTTTACCAACAAGGAAGAAGATCAAAGCAAAGAGTAGTGAATTCTCATAAACCTTCAAGTTTGGAGATTTAAAGATCTTTCATCTTCTGTCCAAAGATTGTCTCCATGTTTATCTGAGACGGAGCAGAGAGCAACGTGACAGCCTGTTATCATGGAGGAACCAAGAATTAATAAATTACAAAAACAGTTTTAGTCTGCAGAGTGATTAGATCACTGTGATCAATGAAACTCCACAACCTCTGAGCAGAATCTGTTTTTATTGGAGGCACCGAGGTGCCGTCCTGCAGGCTGTGCTCAGCAACTCTGATCCAAAACTGTTCACATCACAGAATCTGATGTCAATCTGATTCACTGACACAAAACTGTTCACATCACACAATCTGATGTCAATCTGATTCACTGACACAAAACTGTTCACATCACAGAATCTGATGTCAATCTGATTCACTGACACGAAACTGTTCACATCACACAATCTGATGTCAATCTGATTCACTGACAC
>NW_023631918.1:0-1460 GCF_014905685.2 Nematolebias whitei | reverse complement strand
TGAGTGATATCAGCTGTTTTTTCCGTCAGCAGACCTACGTCACACATACAATACAATACAATACAACTTTATTTATAGAGCACTTTAAAACAACACTGTTGGCCAAAGTGCTGTACACTAGGACATACAAAAACATAAAACCCCACACGTTAAAAATATGAAATAAAATAAAGATAACAAATAAAATAAAACAAATAACTTAGAGTCATTAAAACCAACATTTCAAACTGAAGTAAAAGCCAAAGAGAAAAGATGTGTCTTCAGAGAAGACTTAAAAACAGGAAGTGAGCCAGCTTGTCTGACATGCAGAGGCAGCTCGTTCCACAGTTTAGGGGCAGCGACTGAGAACGCTCGGTCACCTCTCAGTCTCCTCTTGGACCTTGGGACGACCAGCAGCAGCTGATCTGCTGACCTGAGAGAGCGTGAAGGAGTGTACAGCTGGAGCAGGTCGGACAGATACTGTGGGGCGAGACCATGAAGACATTTGAAAACAAATAAAAGAACCTTAAAATTAATCCTGAAGCGAACCGGGAGCCAATGTAGTGATTCTAAAACAGGGGTGATGTGTTCTCGTTTTTTGGTACCAGTTAAAAGGCGGGCAGCTGCGTTCTGAACCAGCTGAAGTCGAGTCAGTAATGACTGGCTCAGACCGACATAAAGAGAATTACAGTAATCCAGGCGAGTTGTGATGAAAGCATGGATTAAGATCTGAAAATGATGTTGTGACAGAAATGGTTTGACCTTGGCCAGTTGTCTCAAATGAAAGAAGCTGGACTTGATCACTGATTTAATCTGCGTGTCAAGTTTGAAGTCACTGTCCAGCCTCACGCCCAGGTTAGTTGCTGTCTCAGTCAGATGTTCTGATAAAGGACCCAGATCAGCATGGATATTGGAGCCTTCACTAGGCTTAAACAACAAGACCTCTGTCTTTTTGTCATTAAAATGTAAGAAGTTTAGTGACATCCATGCTCTGACTTCTGCCATACACCCCAGGAGTTGTTTCAAGGAATGGTGTTTGCCCTGTTTTAACGGAACATAGATTTGGCTGTCATCAGCATAAAAATGAAAAGAAATGCCATGTTTCCGGAGAAGATGTCCCAGAGGGAGTAGATACAGGGAAAACAGAAGAGGGCCAAGTATAGAACCCTGAGGTACTCCACAAGTGAGAGGGGCTACAGAGGACTCCACAGCACCAATGCGCACGCAGAAGTTTCTTTCTGTCAAATAGGATCTGAACCACTGTAGAGCAGGACCCTGAATGCCCACCCAGTTCTCCAGACGAGACAGGAGGATGTGATGGTCTACTGTGTCGAAGGCAGCAGTCAAGTCCAACAACATTAAAACTACACAGTCACCAGAGTCTGCGGCTAAAAGAATGTCGTTGAAGACTTTCAGCAGCGCAGACTCAGTGCTGTGGTGAGTTTTAAAGCCAGATTGAAACTGTTCAAGAAGGTTGTGGT
>NW_023631917.1:0-1461 GCF_014905685.2 Nematolebias whitei | reverse complement strand
AGCCTCCTGTTCTGTGTTGTTCCTTTGTCGGGTCGTATTCGTTTGGGTCTTCAGGGTTCTCCTGTGTCTACTGCGTTTTCCCTGAAGCTTCCTGAGTTCCGTCTTTGTATCCCTCCTGAGTCATCTAGTTTAAGTAAGTGTGCTTCCACGTCAGCTTATTGTTTTGTTACCTTTTTAATCATCATTAAAATACTTAGTTTTGTAATCTGCCGAGTTGAGTCCTGTCTGCACTACTGGGTTCGTTCCTGTCCACCTGATCCTGACATTACGACCCGACCACACTTTAGAACCCAGCGGGCAGGGCTCTCTCGGCAGCTCACTTTTTTCTTTTTCTCCTCCGAGCCTCTCGAGATGAGTAATTCCACGATCTGGTGCGGCGGGTTTTGGACTAGGCCTGTCCACCCACAAGGATGTTATGACCAGGAGGTGGAAATCCTGTCCTCTCCACTCCTGGTCCTCGAGGAGGACAGAGCTCGGTACCGGGGAAGCCACCGCACCACGGTTTCTGAGTCCGCCTCGCCCGGCTACTCGGGATGGACGTCGGGGGAAGACGAGGAGATCGAAGAGGAGTTCGGTTTTGTTCCGGTCCCTCGACGCACCCGTCGTCGCCGGGGAGGTAGGAAGCGGTCCCGGGGGCAGCCCGCGGCGACCGGGCCGGTTTCGTCGGCTGAGCAGAATTTTAGAGTTGGTTCTAGTGTTTCTGTGGGAGCTGGATCCGCCGCCTCACCTCTCAGGTTTTCGGTGGGGGCGAGGTCCGACGTCCCACGGAGGCTCCGGTCCACTTCTGCTCGGTTCGGCGGGTCCGGTCCGGTTGACGTTACAGGGGCGGATTCCGTGGCCTCACCCTCCAGGTTCTTGGTGGGGGCGGAGTCCGGCCTCTCGCCGTCACATCGCGCCGCGGCTGTCCAACCCGGCCAGTCTGTACCTCTGGGGCATTCTTCCAGTGACTCTGTGGGGGCGTGTTCCGCCGCCCCACCTCTCAAGTTTCCGGTGGGGGCAACACCTGACTCCACACCCTCACTTAAAGACACTGGCCCATCAATCACGTATTCACCCCATGAATTAGCCCAAATAAACCACACTCTGCAAAGCCTTTTTTGTTCTGCCAAAGATAACCCGGACTGTCTAGATTTTTTGCTCACCCTTGCCGAAAAGTTTTTATTATCCCAACCCGGTTTAAACCTGCTTCCAGAATATCAGCAACTTCTTGTTGGACTCAGAACTTCAAAAATAGACCATGATCCTGCCTCTGTAGACCCACCATCCACACTGCACGCCGCAGAGGAGTCAGTTCCTGCCGCCGCCGCCGCAGAGGAGTCAGTTCCTGCCGCCGCCGCCACAGAGGAGTCAGTTCCTGCCGCCGCAGAGGAGTCAGTTCCTGCGGCCGCAGAGGAGTCAGTTCCTGCCGCCGCAAAAGAGTCAGTTCCTGCCGCAGCAGAAGAGTCAGTTCCTGCCGCAGCA
>NW_023631916.1:0-1461 GCF_014905685.2 Nematolebias whitei | reverse complement strand
TGCTGCGGCAGGAACTGACTCTTCTGCTGCGGCAGGAACTGACTCTTTTGCGGCGGCAGGAACTGACTCCTCTGCGGCCGCAGGAACTGACTCCTCTGCGGCGGCAGGAACTGACTCCTCTGTGGCGGCGGCGGCAGGAACTGACTCCTCTGCGGCGGCGGCGGCAGGAACTGACTCCTCTGCGGCGTGCAGTGTGGATGGTGGGTCTACAGAGGCAGGATCATGGTCTATTTTTGAAGTTCTGAGTCCAACAAGAAGTTGCTGATATTCTGGAAGCAGGTTTAAACCGGGTTGGGATAATAAAAACTTTTCGGCAAGGGTGAGCAAAAAATCTAGACAGTCCGGGTTATCTTTGGCAGAACAAAAAAGGCTTTGCAGAGTGTGGTTTATTTGGGCTAATTCATGGGGTGAATACGTGATTGATGGGCCAGTGTCTTTAAGTGAGGGTGTGGAGTCAGGTGTTGCCCCCACCGGAAACTTGAGAGGTGGGGCGGCGGAACACGCCCCCACAGAGTCACTGGAAGAATGCCCCAGAGGTACAGACTGGCCGGGTTGGACAGCCGCGGCGCGATGTGACGGCGAGAGGCCGGACTCCGCCCCCACCAAGAACCTGGAGGGTGAGGCCACGGAATCCGCCCCTGTAACGTCAACCGGACCGGACCCGCCGAACCGAGCAGAAGTGGACCGGAGCCTCCGTGGGACGTCGGACCTCGCCCCCACCGAAAACCTGAGAGGTGAGGCGGCGGATCCAGCTCCCACAGAAACACTAGAACCAACTCTAAAATTCTGCTCAGCCGACGAAACCGGCCCGGTCGCCGCGGGCTGCCCCCGGGACCGCTTCCTACCTCCCCGGCGACGACGGGTGCGTCGAGGGACCGGAACAAAACCGAACTCCTCTTCGATCTCCTCGTCTTCCCCCGACGTCCATCCCGAGTAGCCGGGCGAGGCGGACTCAGAAACCGTGGTGCGGTGGCTTCCCCGGTACCGAGCTCTGTCCTCCTCGAGGACCAGGAGTGGAGAGGACAGGATTTCCACCTCCTGGTCATAACATCCTTGTGGGTGGACAGGCCTAGTCCAAAACCCGCCGCACCAGATCGTGGAATTACTCATCTCGAGAGGCTCGGAGGAGAAAAAGAAAAAAGTGAGCTGCCGAGAGAGCCCTGCCCGCTGGGTTCTAAAGTGTGGTCGGGTCGTAATGTCAGGATCAGGTGGACAGGAACGAACCCAGTAGTGCAGACAGGACTCAACTCGGCAGATTACAAAACTAAGTATTTTAATGATGATTAAAAAGGTAACAAAACAATAAGCTGACGTGGAAGCACACTTACTTAAACTAGATGACTCAGGAGGGATACAAAGACGGAACTCAGGAAGCTTCAGGGAAAACGCAGTAGACACAGGAGAACCCTGAAGACCCAAACGAATACGACCCGACAAAGGAACAACACAGAACAGGAGGCT
>NW_023631915.1:0-95 GCF_014905685.2 Nematolebias whitei | reverse complement strand
TATATGTGTATACATGTATATATATGTATATATGTGTATACATGTATGTATATGTATATATGTGTATATATGTATATATGTGTATACATGTATAT